>NW_009720112.1:113281-158993 GCF_000703405.1 Apaloderma vittatum | reverse complement strand
AGCAGGAATCAATTCCAAAGCAAGCCCAGCTGGATTCATTACAGGTCTACTGATGTGTTTTCATTTGCAATAAGCAGCAAAGTTTCCGTGGGATTACAGTAAACTTTAGAGCTGGGTAACACCTATCAAGTGACTATCAAGTTTTCATGCATATATAATGCAGATCAAGTAGTATGATGTGCTTGAGTAATGAAAATTTCGTCAAAACAACCTATACAAATCCAAAGGTGGTGGCATTATTTCAGGGATACTGTCCATGGAGAATAGGATTGTGCGATAAACTTGCCTCTACACTACTTCCCTGTACCCAAAGTTCGTTGTACTGCACAATAACAGGTGTTTTGTAACTACACAGAATGCCAGAATGTCTGCTGGTTATTTTATTTCTAAGCAGTACAAATAACCAGTAATTTGATCTCAGAGTAGAATTTTGATTTGTGTTCTGAATATTTGAAATATTTTGTATTCATTTCATATTCCTGTAAATATTGTATTATCTTCATATTTGCTTAGTTAAAAAACTGCTGAATATGGTGCATTAGTTAGTAGTGTTCGCTGTAGTTAAATTCCTGTTGTTAAATTGCTGACGCAAGAGAGTTAATAGATAAGTTTGCTTTGCTGCTATTTTTATGTTAGTAAACAGGAATTCTGCAAAAATATTTAAATCTTTCGCTATACAGTACTTATACTTGGTGAATAAAATAAAACACTGCAATGATCTAATTATTTGATATGAAATACTAGGTTGTGTTAAAGTGTTTCTTAACTAAAGAGTAAATTCAGCAATATGAGCAGGCAGTGCTTGAGTGGAAGAAATTCTCAGTGTCTTAAAATGCTACTTTTTGAAATGGACTGGTTTGGAAAGCAGTAGGAAAGATGTTATTCTCAGCTAAGAAGTTAAAGGAGTTGTTTTGATGAGTAATTATAATTATGGCAGTAATTAATACTGCAATTGATTTCAGCAACCTCAGGGAACGAATTATTCCAGAAGTAGTACTAAAAATCCCCAAATTATTTTAAATGTGAGTAGTCAAGAAGGTTTTAACTCCAAAGTGAAGATATTTACTGTCTGAAACTACTGTTGGCCTACATTGACTGATGGAAGACATGCTTACCTCTAAGGAAAAAGTAAATAGGAAGCAAGGGTTAAACCATATCTCTAAATTACACATATTCAAGCACAAAGGAAAAATAGAATTTCAATCAAAAAAAGATTCAATGCATTATGATGTGTAATACAAGATTGAAATAATCAACTTACATTGTCCAATTTTCACTTACCATGCTGATAACAATAGCCCAAACAGTTGTAGCAGTGTGCAACTACCGTTCTTCCAGTCATTTCTGAAATACAGGGTCCTGAAGAGAAAGATGGAGCTGCGGAAGGCTACTGATGTGTTTCCCCACACGATTTTGTGCTTCGTGGGCCCCCCCATGGTAGGCCTAGTGTCCCATGGGTAAGGATTCATTACCACCATGAGGATGTTAATGACTGAGTCAGGAATTGAGTTCAGGTCTCCTGAACACTATCCTTAGTGCTCATCACTGTTTTTTAATTTTCTGCACCCACAACAAACTTACAGTAGTTACACTTCAGATATTGAAAAATCAAAATGCCCTTGAGTAGTGGGGCCTGATGTAGTGCCACAGCTGGCTTGTGTTGAGGCCCACCAGGCTGATTGCTTTTGAAAGATACCCGAAAATGAGATAGAAGCCCAGTCCAGATTGGACAGCGCAGCTCTATTACCGCAGTGCTGATCATGAAATTATGTCCATTGTACAGCTTGTTAGCTCAGGTGAGCAGCATCACAGCTATAGCTGCCTTCCTTTGGCCTTGCTGGGATCGCAGCAGATGTGCTCGTGTCTTCCAATAGGGCATAGACATAGTACAGGTCTGTAAAGCTCCTGTTCAATCAGCAAACATATTACGACATGAAAAGTGATAGAAATTTGGCATGAAAAGGGTAATTTTCATAAACAGAAAAAGCACTGTTTATATGTTTCTTACTTGACCTTGCCAACACTCTTGAAAGACTTCCATAGCACTTCATGTTGAGGACTTTTAGGAGATGCATTTGGTGGGCAAGCATTTCAAACGTGATAGTCAGGACTGAGAAGTATGAAACCTAGGACAATTAAATAAAACCTTGGCCTTTTGCAAAAGCTGAAATAAACCTACTTTTCTGTTATATGGAGTAATTATTAGTTATTAGGAGGGAAATAGTCAGTGTGGATCTGCTGTTTCTTTATCATGTATGAATTAAGTCTGTCTGTTTCATAGCTTCTGTATGAAACCTGAAGTATTATACACGGAAATAAAAGTTTGATCTGCACCAACTATAACTGATTCAATATCCTTTGGCTGATGCTATTTCTTGAGGCTGCTCAGAAATATCTTTTAGTAAGCATTTTGCATGTCATCATTCTGCATTTAAAAACCTTGTCAAAGAAGGGTTTTGGGAAATGCATAGTATATGCATATGTCTCATTAATATACCTGAAAGTTTAAGCTAGATAACCTGCTTTTGTTAAATCAACATTTCATACCTGGAGCAGCTGCTGAAGCATGGGTATGTACATAGCATATGTATGTATATATATGTAGCATATATTCTTGAACATTTCCCTTCCTTTCCTCCCACTTTCTCCATCCTCCCTCACATATAATACAAAATCAGGTGTATAAAAGCTGATTTGTTTCAGGATTAGCAGTATGGAAAATAATTAGAGCATTTTAGTATGGTCCCAGCAAATACTAGTGAGTGAATTCAACCATGGCCATCTCGTTCCACTTCTGTCGGTCTTTTGTACTTCCCTGACATTTTCTACCAACTACAATTCCAAACCCTGCAATTGTCTGCCTGTTTTGGCTAATTTTTTTTTGCAGGTCATATGCACTCCTAGTCTTTGGGAAATCAGTTGCTTATAGATTTCAAAAAGACCTGGGACCCTGCAAAAGAAAGTTTTACTCATTAAAGTTCTATAGTACCCCACAAGGGATGTGCTTTAACTCTTCAGGTGTTTTCCTGCCTCAGAATCCATAGACACAGAATTTCCTTTTGCTTGGTAGGAACACCCTCAAAAAATCTTTTGCTAACCTAGAACTTGAATTCCTAGGCACTCTTCAACTGGTGTTTCAGCATCATACTATTCATATGCACACCTAATTCTCTGGGCCATCTCTTATCTCCCAGAAAGGATGGACTTGCTGATACAAATACTTCTTTGCAGATACAACTCAGGAGCAGCAGAGTTATAGCTATTATTTATACTTTTCTCTGCTAGTTGGGGATGTATGTCATGCATCATGTATTTGTTTACAGTTTATATGTTTTATGCTTTTGTTTGATCTGTTATTTAAGGAAGTATTGCTACTATAGTAACTGTTGCATCATGTGATATCTTTGATATTATCAAAATGCCAAATCCTTGTTAAAGAATAAATCTGTATATCAGATGTAATTCACTGATTCTTACAATGTTTTTAAATAAATATGTTTTCAGTTAACTGTTTGGTACTACTGGTTTTTTCAGCATTTTTTTTCCTTTCTGGTGATGAGTGTTTTAGTGGCTAAGTTAGAAATTATAAGCCTAGTAAAAAGAGTAATGGACATTATATTTTTTCTTACTTACTAAGTTCAAAGCATTGTTGCTTTTCTATTTTAATGAGAAAAAGCTGTTCATAACATCTTGGACATTGTGAGTTTCACTAAAGCGAAACAAAAAATTCCGTTGCCATTTGTCTCTGAAAGGGAAGTATATCCTTGGAAACAGCCCACTTTGAGATGATAAATATTCTTAAAGTTATGCTTTTAGGTTAAAGATTGTAAACCAATATTGCATATTAAACAAATACAAGTAAACACAAGTTGACTTAATTTCTTTTTCCTGTAAACACGTAAGACAATGACAGCCACAGAAAGCAAAGAATCTTTATTCAGAGCGGTATCTGTCTGCCAGATGTTGTCCTCAGTTCAATGTTCTTCACGAGGTTTTGGAAGGGAGTATAACTGACCTTGGCTTGATAGTTTTATTTCTATCTGGATCTAATTTTTTTGAATGGAGTGGGAAATGGAAGTTTCTCTTAATCTTTTCATACTCAATCATCCAGTAAGTTACAGCTTTGTTTTGCACTAAGCACCTTACATACCTTTTTGTTCCTGCTTATCTTTGGCTGCCTGCTGCCCGCTTAATAGGAGCGTTCAAGCCAAGTACTCTTTGCGGTACTGCCAGGCCTTTTGTAGGGACTCAGCGTGACATCTTCACGATCATTTTGCTTTGACATGTTTACATGTAAGAACAAGACTTCTGGTCTCAGCTTTGACGAAGACATCTATGCTATACGTTCTGCTAGAGTAAATCAGTTTGGATATGTGTATCTAAAGAAGCATGAGACATTTAGATGGACTTATACCTTCTAATCAGAGAAAAAGTTAATGGTGTCAAGAAATTGTGTTAGTAAAGATAAAAGGATATTTTGTCTGTTATACTATGCAAAAGCAGTAACTTACACAGTAAAAGTAAAAATAAATAGACCAAGAGATTACAATGTTTCCTTATTGACACAACCTACAACAAGCTTTTTTATGTCCATAGCAGTGAGCTTGCAGTTTATTATTCCTGAGTACTTTCATAACCTTTGCAAAGCTTAGAATTTATCTGGTAATCTCTGCTAAACTTGCCTTTTATTCTGAATCTTTTCATGGATATGAATATTGGAGACAGACTCTTGACAACCAGTCTGTTGGTCAAACTGTAGGAGGAAAGTAATGGAGGAGAGAGTTACTTTAAAGATGCTTTAACTGAAATTTGGTTTCTAAATAACAATGCAATATTACTAGTTTTTAGACTTTGACCAAGATGTTTACGCTTCCTCGTTCTGCTCGACATTTGAAATAGGTAATAGTGACAGTATGGGCACAGTACCTGAGTGTGAGGCAGCAGGTGGGGTTCGTACCATGTTGGATATTCTTCCAGACCCTGGGATTTGTAGTCCTAACATAATTTCTTCCATTTCTTTTCAGATCACAGTGAGTGTGAATTAAATAAATTTAAGATTGACAACACTCTCTGCAGTATGTTTAGATTCTCAAGGTCATGCCCCATCTTTGCTGCAGGATTCCAAAGCTGGAATTCTGAGTTCCTGCCTGCTGCTGCCTGTAGGATTTTTAGAATGCCCATGGAGCATTCAAAGCTGATGGCAGAAGAAATAACGTCTTCCCGAACGTCAGTGCTGCTGAAGCCCTGGGTGCAATGATATAAAACCTTTTATTTGAAAAAACCCCAAACAAATCAAAGAACAGGAGAACATGACCAGTTATTAAGAATATAGATTTCTACAAATGCCATTATAAAAGCATTTTGCTAAAATTAGATTTTACAGTTTTCTGATTGGTGGAGAAGACACTGTTATTGACGTATCCTCCATAAGTGTTACTTGTCCAAAATGTGAGTTGAGCAATGTTCATGCAGAGACTTGTTATATTTAGGAGCTAAGAGGAGCTGCCATTTTGGTTATCTGAATGATTTTTTTTTGTTACAAATTGTAGTGAGAGTTCAGATTCACTTCTTTGTTTGGGTTTGCAATAACAGTACTGTTCAAGGCTGATGAAACTCTTTTCTAGGATACCTGGAAACATTTCTTGCCCTCTGGACGATGGGAATCTGGCTATTAGATCTTCATACCACAGAAATTTTCAGTAGCAGATTTTATCTCAATTTAATTCTAAAATAAAGATCCCATAACAGAATGAGAGGTGTCCTGCTAACATTTGTGATGTTTAGAGACATTCACTTGCAGTTATCATATCTTTTCATGTTACCTTACCTTTCTAATTGACTATTGTTGTTAGGCAGGAAATCTGCTTATAAGAATGATGCAGGTTTTCCATGTCTGTTTTCTATGTCTGTTTTCTATGTCTGTTTTAATGCAGCTGTGCTCTCCTACCTAACGTAGCATGAGGGTAGCTGCCGGCTGCTAACTCTGTGGATTCTGAAGTTTGTCACAGCTGGAAGCTGGGCTTCTTGTTTACCCAATTCAAAGAATAACTATTATTTACTGAAGAGGTTCCTTCCTCTAGAAACTGCAGTTTTAAAAGAAAATGTACCTAAATTTGCATGAAGTTTATTGTAGCAAATAGTGGCTTAATCTTTGCCTAAATGAAAAGATCTTGACTTTACCACTTGAACTTAAGAACAGCAAGAAGCTCTGGAAGTTTCCAAACTCTTCCTCCTAAGAATCCCAGTTCCCTGTAACTGATTCTATTCACTTTCACTGGTTTGATATCTATGATGACAATAGTGATGAATGCAGATAACAAAAGACTCTGTCTAGGTTTTATTTTAAAATCTTATATACTTACAGAGTTTTCAGACCTAGAGATTTTATACCTGATAGAAAATCACCACTGAAGTTTAATACTGTCGTGAAAGTAAATCCTAGGGATTTGCTGGAGAGTCCAGGAGTTTAAGCTGTGAAGAATTAGAATAAAATAGTTATGTGTCTTACAACCTATAAGAAAAATATTTGACAAAATAAGACCCACAGACTGAGAAAATGTCTTTGCTAAGTTACTTTTGCCTTTGCTCGTCTTACCTAACCTTTTTTCAAAGGAGAATCTGATCTCCTTAAGTGTTATGTGCAGGATGTACTTCAGTTAATTCTCTTCTTTCCCTTTCAGTTTGTTTCAGATTGAAGCACAATTTCCCTTCCCTACAAGGTTCTGCTATACATCTTTGCCTTCAGTCAGGAAAATCTACTTAGGCCTCCCCATTTGTGAGAACAAGATCTCTTTATTGGCCAGAGCACTTACGGCACAGTGTAACAGCTCTCTCCACCTGAAGATGCTAATGTATTCTCAGCAATGCTCGCTGCATCTGCTGAACAGACAAGCGTGAAGCCATGTTTTATAATCTAGTAATACAGCAGTGCAGGCTCTTTTTTGGCCAGTAGTCTGGCCTTTTCTTTTTCACCCAAGGAGAACATGCTGGAAGGGACATAACACTGATGTGCTTTCTATTACCACGAAGTTCAGAGATTGCGGTTTTGGATGTTTAAAGATTAACTCAAAATATAGCAACAGTATATTCTGAATATTCAACATAGTGTGTAATAAAACCATGCAAGGAGAAATTAATATTATTAAATGACTTGAAATGGTAGATTATTTGTTAATTTTATTCTCATTTCTGAATGGCTATATTAGACCAGGAGGAGCAGATGGAAACTTTTTGCTAGGACACAGTTACTTGACAGTTTCCTTCTGCATCATGTAAGGACTCCATTGGCAGATTTTCTACTTTGCCAGGTGGACAGGGAGATGTAGCTCTGCCTTCTGCCTGCTTTTTCTACACTGTCTTATGGTGGCAGTATTATGGATGTAATCTGTTCTAGCTGCTTCATCTTTATCTAAGCAGTCTTTCCCAGCTATCTGTTAAGAATTACAAGAAGCCTATTGCTTTTCGCTGAGCCTTACAAGTGAGCATTTACCAGGAATTCAGTCTTCTTATTGCTCTACTCAGTCGACTCCCTGCCTTCCATTTTTTCACTTCAGTCCCTGGCAGCTCACACATTCTTGGTGGTCTGCAGGTTTTCCCTGATTTTTTTTTTTTGCATCCTTGATTTCGTGTGTTGGATTACAAACGATTAACTTGACTAACTGCAACGGGTGTGTGGGGGCTCTTAGTCACAGTGGCGCTGAACTGAAACTGAGGAAATAGTTTTCCTGTTCTGAATTACAGGTTGTGTCATGCAGAGGGATGAATTGTATCAAGTGACATGATCATGGCTGAATAGATACACAGATGCCCCATCCAGGTCTAAGTTTGCCTCTGGTGTTACCAGCCTTTACCAGCATGCTGGTAAAAACCACCTAGCTAAAATGATCATAAATAGCAATTTTACATTTAAAGAAAACAGTTTAAATATAACAGATTTCTATGTGAGTGATTATTCAATCTAAACCAAATAAACTTGAGAGTGCAAATAATAATTTTGCCGAAAGGTAATAGTATGCACTATTTAATATCTAACTTTTTGGATTATGATAAAATAAGAAGAGGTCTAAATTGTCTTTGTTCTGTTGCAGTACTTCTCAAAGAGAGTAAGTTTCAAATTCTTCCCTGAGAAGACTAGGGATTTATATGTGAGTGTTGAACTGGATATATATGTATATTTTAATCTGATGTTTATATACCTCTGAAAATATGGTCATATAATAGATGCCTGACAGACCCTTTAACTGTCGTGTCACTAATATGTTGATATAATTTGTTACCTCAGCTAAGGTGTTTTGCCTCAAGAGGTAGAATACATTTATGTATGGAAAGGTCAGTTTTAATTAATAAGCTGTTTTCATCATTCAGGGCCAATATGAATAGCTTGTAACATTTCTGTGAAATAGTTTTCAATATAAAAATAAAACAAATTGAGCTTTATGTCACATTCATCATCCCCTGTAACCCATTTAAATGTCAAAAAATCAGTACAGACCAAAAGTCTATTTCTAGAAGCCTTAGTAGCCCTTATTTGTCAGAGTTAAATAAGATATTATCACCCTATTATTCCATCATATGCCTTCTACACTTGAAGGCATACACATTTCTTCTAGTTTTCTGTAACACAGAAGATAGTTTTCCTATTGTTACATGTTTGTTGTCCAAACAGTAAATAGTGAAGAAAATGCTGAGCCAGTGTCAGAAGACTGGACAGCTGGTTTTATTGTGCATTTCTTTCACTATACTATAATATTAATGTATAAAATAATACAATATAAAAAATATTAACTTACTTTCTTGTACAAAAAAAAAATAGTGTTCTTCCATCTCTATTTGGAAACATTTTTTTGTGTACTGCAGTTTATTAAACATTATAATTTTACTGGAAGGACAAGGCTTTCAATGTACACCCTACTGATATTTTAACAAAAATCATGCCTTTGCATAGAAAGTGTATGTCGTCATGTATTTCGTTATGAAATAGAATCCACATTTTTTTAAAAAACCCTTTATTTATTTGTTTTATTCTGAGTTTTTTTTCCTAAACAAGCAAGGCTCAGATAACCACTTGCCTCCATGAGTGTATGTTTCTCCCTTCTAATACTTTTAAAATTTCAGATATAAGTGGGACTTAACAGACTCAAAGGTTTAAGTTCCTTTAAGATCGATGAAAATAGGCATTGAGATAGAGGGAAAAGATCCTGTTAATGCCCGTAGTGAGGAAGATGCTGCTGAGGAGTTCAATTCTAGGGAATCCATGAAGAATATGTACATTAGAGAACTCCAGTCAAAAGAAGTGGATCCAGCTGAGCGGCAGCCTATTGCATAGGAGGTTCTTCAGCCGCAGGACACATCTGTGCAAGAAACCAGTTGCTGTTGTTTGTGACTTAGAGAAGCTTTAAGATATGATGCCATTATTATATCTAAATTCTTAAATAAACATTGAAAAGCAAGAGTTCATTTACTGGTGCATACGTTAAATGGTGCAAATTTCATGTCATGTAGAAAAGCATGTGGCAATATGCTTCTAATGTTTTTTATCTCTTTTTTTTTGGTTTTATGCTCATGCTTTTTTTTTTTTGCTTTTACTGCAACAGGTAGTGCCACAGGATGTGATGATATTATAGCAGGGAACGTGAGCAAGTACACTGTTCTCCCAGCTGGTTATTGTGGACAGCCTAAAAAAGGACACCTTATATTTGATGCCTGTTTTGAAAGTGGTAAGCCTATTTTATGTTGTGGAGTTGTCAATATGTTAACAACTGTCGATATGTCAATATGTTAACTACATCACCTTTCTAAAAAGTTTAATTCTAAAGAAGAGTTGTGCTGAATACTACTTAACTCACTGATTCACTTCAGTTAGGGTGAGACATAAAATCAGACTGTTCAAAACCAAAAAGGGTTGTGAAGCTTGCTATTACCTACAATGTGCATTGCACCAGGTCTGTTTCTTCCCACATGTAGATACATAACTAGATTTTATTCTGTTATTGTATACAGTATTTGTAGGCCACTAATCAAATATGTGGTGTTTAAAATATGTTATTTTAAAATTTAATTGGAAAGTTTACTGGGGAAGTTAACCTTCTAAAGCGCAAAGCTCATCCTTGTGCAGTTAGAGGATTTTACAAATGTGTACGTGCTGTCTTGAAATGTATTTCTTTGTGTTTCATGTAGCCTAATTCTGTACTGCTCAGGTTAAGTTCTGCCTCAGATGTCAACAGAAGGAGAATTAAACTTTAGGAAGCTACTGCAAATTGAAAGGGAAATTATTTTTACAAGAGTTAGAGTTAGCATGTTAATCTAAAGAATGTTTTTAATCAGGTATATTTGTATGTGTATGAGGTATATAGGAAGAAATATAGCTAAATATGTAGCATTGTTTAAATTTTTCTGTTAACATATATGTGTTTCTCCAGATTTTTAGCTTAAATCTATTATTATTGGTCTACAGACCTACAGAGCACTGTTAAACACCATGTGTACAAAAGGTGTTTGGCAGGATAAACCATAGTTTTCAACATGTGAAAGGTACTGGTAATGCCAAAACTGCTACACTGTCTTGTAAAATCAGCTTTTTATGAAGAGTTACACCCCTCAGGGTAGAATACTGCCTGCCAGTTCCTGAATTAATATTAAACTGAGTTATTTAAATGCTTTGATTGCATTATGTAAAGGGTGTTAAAGATGCAGTGAATAATAAAGAGTATCTTATTTTTAAGATATGTCTCTGAAAGTTCAGGCAATAGTTATGTATTTTTAAAAATACTTTAGATGCTAGTTCGTACTAGTTATGGTTTTATGAATTTTTATATTAGAAAATGGCTTATGAAATTAATCAGTTGGCCAAGCTGAGAATGTTACTGAGCTGCTCTCTGCAATGAAAAGGATCAATAGCAGCCATCAAATGATTTGTGAAGTAATGTGAATAATTGCATAATAATTTAATTTCAATTTTTTAACAATAGAAATAATTGTATTTTTGAACTAAAACATTATTCAGTTCAAAGGTAACATTCATAGTTTATATACTTAGACAATAATATAGAGGCAGATGCTATTTGAAGTACTGTGTTTATTTATGTTGGAGCATGATGAGGCTGTGATGTTGTTTTGCATAGACACCTCCAAAATACAATTATGAATAAAATTAATGCCTTCATTTAATTTCTCATGATGACGATGTGTTAGCCAGAATGATAATAATATTGTGTACACTTCATATGTAAATTCACTTTATCTTTTATTATATGTCAACCAAGCAATTGTTTAGAGTACCTTAACTGGTCAAAGCAAATTAACTGATTATTGGCTATTTAATGAAATTATTAATAATGCTAAAATGTATCCTGTCCTATTATCTAAACAGTAGCATGCAACATTTATACAGCAATGTATAAATGTACCACCTTATGATGGTAATAGGCTATTGGAATTGCCTTTTTTCCAAGAAGAGATTGTAAAACTGATCCCACCTGGAGTACTGCCCCCAGCTCTGGGGTCCCCACTGCAAGAAATGCAGGGACCTGCTAGAGGAGTCCAAAGGAGATTCACGAAAGTGGTCAGAGGGCTGGAACACATCTGTGAAGAAAGGCTGCGAGAACTGAGGTTGTTCAGCCTTAGGGAAGAGAAGGTTCCAGGGAGACCTTGTTGCAGCCTTTCAGTATATAAAGGGGGTTTATAAAAAAGGTGGAGAAGGACACTTACCAAAGCCTATAAGACAAGAGCAATGGTGTTAAATGAAAAGAGGGTGAATTTAGATTGGATATAAGGAAGAAATTTTTTACAGGGAGAGAGATGAGGCACTGGCATAGGTTGCCCACAGAAGTTGTGGATGCCTCATCACTGAGAGTGTTCAAGGTCAAGTTGGACCAGGCTTTGAGCAACCTGGTCTAGTGAAAGATGCCCCTGCCCATGGACTACATGATCTTCAAAGCTCCCTTCCTACTCAAACCTTTCTGTGATGTTGTGATTCTATGAAAAGAGATCACATTAATTTTATAATAATTGCAAGTTAGTGTTATCTTACAGACCTAAATATACCTGAAGGAAATGGACTAATGAGATATAATTAGTAGATTTTTTTTCTAAGAATTGTGCTTTATCTGTTATGGTGATATTGTTGCTAAACATGAGCATGTCATTGAAATATAAGATCCTTCACACTCAAGAACCTTTATGTTCTTTGCAGTTGAAGTTTTGCAGGGATTTATTAAATCTTTAAAAATAAACCCAATGCAATAAAAATTCACAATACTTATACTATACAGTGTTTCTAACCCTATATCTGATGTAACTTTTGACATGGATTTATATAACATTTTCACTGCAAACGGTCTTGATCTCAATGAAGCTATCTTAGAATGGAGCAAAACTGGCTGGACAGTTTGGCCCATAGACTGTTTGTTTGTTTTCAGAACAAAAGTTGTGTTAACTGTGATCCTGTAAGTGGCTTTCCTCTCTTTGGCTGTATTCTGTATTTTCTTGAGAGATCTAGTTGGTAGAACTGAAGGTTCCCTTCTAGACCTATTTTTTAATGACTCTGATTTTATGTTGTATAAATGAAAGTAAATACCTTTCAGAATAGAGAAAGAGTATTAAACTTGTAGAAAGCAAGAAAAATACTAACACATACAGAAGAAATGCTATTTAGTATGCTTTCATTTTTGCAAAGGCTATCACTGTTGTACTAAATAATGTTAGACAAGTACGAATTCATGTGAGATAGAGGTGTGTTTTTATGTAGTCTGAAAACCAATGTCCAGTTTGCTGAAGTGCCTTGTTTTCAAAAAATCGTAAAAGATAGAATTGGAATGGGCACTAGGATTTCTTTTCAGTTGACTCTGTTGTTGAGGCAAAATACACTATTTTTGCCATTCCTAATGGTATTTATCTATCCTTTTCAGAGATTTTCAGTGAGGAAAGTTTCAATGAGATAGCAGCAATTCACTGTAACGCTGCAATTTGTTCAATACAAGGCACTTTTTCTGTCTGTGTAGAAATTATCTTAGTAAAAATGCATTAATTCTTGTCCAGTCCTACAGGCAACAGAAAGCAGATTATTCCTTTCTTTTCTGGCTTAATGGAAAGCTGCTATCACATCTTTCCTTGGCCTTTCCCTTCTCGGATTAAATAACTGATATTTTTTTCAGTAGTTCCTTAGTGGTCACATTTTCCAAATTTTCTATCATTCTTTATTTCCTCTGGTTGTTCTCCAGCTGTCCCATGCCTTCCTTGACAGGCAACAGTCCAAGGTGAACACGATACTCAGATAAGCTGGTGCCAGTACTGTGTAGGGTTTATTACATGACATGCCTTGCAATCTATTTACTTCTGCTGTGTGACAGTCCAATCTTTTTCACAACAGCAAGGCACAATTGACATCTATAAAATTTATGATCCCTTATACTGTCCAGATCCTCTTCAGAAGAAGAGCTACCTAACCAGTTTGCAGCTTGCACTTGACTTGCCCCTAATGAATCTAATACTGGTGAAAGAAGCATTGCTGTGAAATAAATTAAATTATTGAAAATGTTTGAGAGAATTATCAACTTGCAAGTAAGCCAAGAATCTGAATTCGTGTTTCCCATAGTTCAAGCTAGTGTTCTAACTAGAATCTCCCTTGTTACCTTCATTAGTATCTAAGAACATATGTGGCCAAAAAGAAACTTCTTACAGTAATTTATCATTAGCATAAAAGAAACTGACGAAAATTCAGATTTCTTGTATACCTCTTGCCTGCTATGGCCAAAATTTCTTTTAGTTGCTTCGTAATTTTTTCCTGTACCAAATGTTTTTGGAGATGATACCTCTAGTATGGGAAAATGATTTCTTTTTCCGGGAACTTGCATAATGGCAGTAGCTTAGCTTCTGCATGGGGTAACGATTATTGAATTTATTGATTTTACATGATACGCACAAAGCCTTTCACATGTATTTTGCAAAGTGAACAGAGAAAACATAAAGCAAATGTCTCAATCCTTCAAAGGAACCAACATTTTTATGGTGCTGATGCCAATTCAGCCCTTTGTGTAGAGCCTAATCTGGCTCTGCAAAAGGGAGGATGAATTTTGGCAATGACCCCAAAGCATGGGAATTTTAAGGATTTGACCATTGCTTTTACAGCCTACAAAAAATGTCACTTATGTCAGGATTCAGAGAAAAGAAATATAGCTGAGAGTGACATCACTTTTCTTCCAAGCCCCGAAGCATGGCTGAATAGGCCATGGCTGAAAAACACAAGCTCCACAGTTTCTGCTGCTTGTGGCTCAAATTGCTCGTTTTA
The DNA here is from genome assembly GCF_000703405.1 of Apaloderma vittatum. Classification (NCBI taxonomy): domain Eukaryota; kingdom Metazoa; phylum Chordata; class Aves; order Trogoniformes; family Trogonidae; genus Apaloderma; species Apaloderma vittatum. The sequence goes on along the minus strand of NW_009720112.1, from coordinate 144,709 downwards.
TAATTCCTTTTGAGGATTGAAGGAACAGTGTTGGCTCACAGAGGTTTGTAAATCTCAGCATTCATGCTGTTAAATACAGGGGCTTTTTATAAGATTTTGAAAATACATATTTTGGCTTGTTAGTCAAATATAATGCTGTTTAAATGTTAAAAAATACTGTGTTTCTTGAAATTAGAAATGAAGCTGCTGTCTGCTTTTATTCTCATTTCAACCAAAAAGTGGAACTACGCCAAGAGTCATTAAGTCTTCTATCCTTTGGATGAATTCTTATTTTTTTATGAAAAAATGTTATGATTGGGTAATTTCTGTATTGTGGTTTATATTCAAAAGGTTGTAATTAAAGTTTTGCAAAATTTTAGATTTAATATTGCTATAACCCCATATTATTATGTTGACTGATGTATCACCACCTTGCAGTGAAAATGAATGACAAACATTAGTTTGTCTTTTCCTACAGCAGGTTTGTAAAAGATTTTATATTAGAAACCTGATAAAAAAATCAGTGCTGTTGGATTGTAAATGATAGTAATCAGTTGGAAAAAGTTAAGATTTACAATGTATTAAGAGATCTCATGTGACTGAGAAGTACCCGCATATCATTTTTGTTAAGGTTTTAAATATCTTCCTATATTTCAAAAATAGGGTAATGTACTTATAAAACACTTGCACAACACTCAAAATTGCAGTAAGTGATTGTAATTCCGCTGATCTCATTGTAACCACTTTCAGGCGTGAAATAGGCCATTCAGCTTTACCATGAAAGATATCTTTTGAACAAAAGCAAAGATAATATAGGATGAATTGCCCGTTGGGGGTGCCAATGTCCTAGTTAGTAAGACTTGACATGTAACTTTAGACAGCTAAAATTAGGTGAGATTAATTTTACTTGTGATTAATAATGTACTGTAAAATTTGAGTTGCAAAATGTTTTCTGAAATGGACATTTCTGTTTGTAAAAAAGTTTAAAAATGGAAACTTAAGACGATACAGAAGAGGATTCTGTTAGCCTTGTATTCAAAGGAAGACTGAAATCCGCGCTACGAAGTAGTTGCATTTTAGTCATCTAATATACAACTGTAATATGCTTCCAAGATTGTTAAACAAGCTGATCTTACATGTGTTAACATTTAGGCGAATGGAAATACCCTTCTTCACCTTGATTTCAGCAGCGCTAGTATTATATACTAGAACAGAGCCATACAGGCAAATGTAATAATGGCACATTAATAGAAATAAAAAGTGCAAAAGCTGTTTAAAGCTACTTTCTTCCAGTGTAAACACTTTTAGTAGTAGACTATACTGTGTTTTGGGTCAAAAACTAGTTGTTATTCCAAATTTCCTTTGTTATAGTATGTCATGTACAGCTAGTATCACTAGGTCAGAGAGACTCTTGGCTTTCACTTCCATGAGAATGTTCATATGCACTGTAGAAATAAATGAAAGTCAATATATTATTTCAGCAATGACGTGTGTCTTCAGTCTCCTTTTGTAGGATTGAGGTGTGTCTGATTAATGAAACACTTTAGTTATTTCCTTATTTGTGACAGTAATTTATGCCATGTCTCATATAAAGGTATTAAGTGGTTATTGCTACCAGTAGGGATAATTTAACAAATGCTTCTTTCTGAAAATGTCAGTTCCCAGTTCAGAGCAGTGTTATTCTATCAGAGTATCGATACCTTTGGACTACTGCAAGTTAGAAGACACAAAAAGATCAAGAAGAAAAGATTGATTTTTTTGTTGTTTTTTAATGATGACCTTAGGCATAGATTAATGGATGCAGCATGCACAAAGTGATATCAGTTAACATATATGACATTACTCAGATGTCTCAAACTCCGGAAAAAGCATGTGAATGATTTATGGAATTGATATTAATCTCTTTCCAGTAAATGCATTACTGAAGTTACATGGGAAATTGATGTTACTGCTGTAATGCCAAATTAATTTCTTTCTTGCTAGGTCAGCATTGCAAATGGAACTAAATATTAACCTTTTAAATATCTAAACAGAATAAAATAAAAGACTTTTTTACGAATGGGGAAGTGCTTAGTGTTGATGTGATACCAGCTAACAAATACAGCATTAGCCAAGTATTTTAACTTGTGGGAAATAGATATTAATGAGTTGTGGAGCTAATGCCAATGAAAGAAGAATTAGTATAATAGCATCAGCAAAGAATTAGGATGTTAATTGTAGTTGGTGTGTTGATTATAATTTTCACAGTCAGTTTCTCTTCTGATTGTCCGGCTATCTTCTTCCAGACCTGGCCTTTCCCTCCTGCCTCATACCACATGTTTGAATGTCCTCAGGCAGTATCCCAGCACACGTCTTGATTTACTGTTTTGGTGACCTGAGAGGGATTGGAATAAGCAACTGGAAATGGAAACAGAAGTGTCTTAGACTGGGTAATTGTGAGTTCAGAGCAGATTTTCTACAGCCTCTCTATGATGAACAGCCAAACAGAGCAGGAATCCTTTGTCTGGAAAAGAGAAAACTGAGGAAGAATACATTAGAGATATGCAAAATCATGATTCTTGGTCAAAATATCAATGAATATGAAACAGAGGTTCTCTGGCAGTTCTTTTTGTACAAAACCAAGGGCCATCAAGTGAAACTAGCATTGAAAGCAAACAAAGGAGAATGGTTCCTCACGTATTGTTTAATTAAGCAGTTGAGCTTCTTCCTGCAGGGTGTTGTGGGTGCTAAAACTTTACATATGCCATGCTTTCAACTGAAAAAAAGCAGCTAACTAGACCAGGGAAGAAAAATTAGTTGAGAGCTACTAAACACTTACACCCATCTCTGGTTCAGATGGTTCATAAACTGTACATTGTAAATTGGGACATTATTTTGGGTATCTTCAAATGATTGGCTTATTCCCATGCTCTTCTCTAGGGATCCATTTCTGTCAGTTACTGGGCTCGACCTTGATCTTACTTGAGAGATACATGGTTAAATGGTTAGTCACTTTTAGTACATAGGTATTTTTTTATTATTTTCTAAAAACAGATTACCGATTATAGTTACAAGCCAAAATTAACATGATGCAGAACTATAATTTAATCAGATAATACGAAAGAAAGTATTACTGTTATTGTTTCAATTCAAACTAATTTTCCTAGGAAGGTAGTGCTTGATGATGGTGTGCTAACATTAACAACAGTTGTCCAGAAACATGATGGAGATCCATTCTTAAGATTTCCCACTATACATTTCTGGTACTTATGTTTCCACCCAACTTTCAGTTTTTAGTGGAATTTTTGTAAGCTAGTTCTTTGACAGAGACAGAATAAAAAAATCAACAGCAAAGATATTTTATACAGAGATATTTAAGTTGGTTTTGAGAATAAACAGAAGGATTTTTGTATATGCCAGGTTATGAGATAAGTTTTCCAGTTTCCATTTTTCTGGCTCTGTTCAAAATTTTCCATCTGGAAAAATGACAGAGGAAAATACAAGAAAAAATAACAATGTCCCTGCCAGTGTGAAGGAACATTACATTACACTGAACAAATATCCTTATCTGAATGTACAATCACTGAAATAAATGCAGCTGTGTTTATTTCGGCATAATCAGATATATTTGAATATAAAATCATTGACATAAATGCAGCTGTGTTTATTTCAAACTGCACATGTTAATATGAACATAAATGTGACATCAGTTAATCACCCATGAATCTATAGAGAGGTATGTATATATAGTGGCACAATAGAGGCCTGTGACTGTTGAAAGCATGAAGAAAAAATCCAGCTGAGTTTGTGCTTTACCTAAAAATTTTTATAACGGCATTGGAAGTCACTGATGAGGAGATGCAACATTCTTCTCAGATAAAATTCCTGGATTTGAATAAGTCTATAGTTACTCTATAGAGTTACAGGTGACCTATTCTTCAGTTACTGACTAAGGAAATAATTGCTTTGAATAATTGCTTCTTAAAAACGAGAAACGTGTTAGCTTTCAGTGATTCGTAGGTCCAGGTCAATCTCTTCTGATGGGTGCAGTGCAGACCCTAATTTTACTTTACATTTTTATCTGGTTTTGAGCCTTAAAAACAGCTGCCAAACACCATTCCAGAATTTCATCTTGCTGGGTTCTCAAACCCAGGGAAAACAGTGAAGAGCAGTGCCAGTGGAAAAATTCTGGCATTGCTTATTTTGTCAGGGATGCTTCACCTTCCTTTTTCCCCAGACTAGTTCTCTGCCTTGACTGTCCTGTTTATGTCCTTAACCTCTGTCTTTTTAAATCAGAGCCATTCAGGACTAGAAGAAATGGAAAAGTATTCTTTACTCTACTTATGCAGATGGTGCTATATAGATTACCAGAAGGAATGGCTCTACTCAGAATAAAAGACAAAGTGGCATCAGTAAATGTTTTGTAGCTAAGAGGTGTTGGAAAGGCTTTATTTTCATCTGGGAGAAGATTGAAATATTCTGCTAGACTAAATAGTGGTATTTTGCTCAGTTAGTTCAATAACCTGTACTATTATCTGTGTTTTGTGGAAGGCAGCAGCACAAAAGACATGGTCCTTGACTGCCTTGCACCTTTTGTGGTAAATTTCAGCTGTGTGAAATGGGTGCAAAATGGTTGAGAAATGTTAAAAGTGCTTTGTGTCGGTTTCATATGAACAAAACGATGAATGAAATTTCAAAAATTTCTTATCTTTTATTATGTCTACTATATTTGATCAAATAGTGATGTTATAAGGAATAAGGGAACAGAAGGAAAGGGACTGAAGCAGATAAAGTATATCTGAAATGTTTGCATCAGGTCCTGCACCCCAGGGATGTTGGCTGTCTTGCCCAGTGCTGCTGTTTCTCTACTACTGTGTGACATGTCACATGTGGCGCTGCTGACTTACTCAGTACGTGGCCTGGGCAGCACTAACTGAGAGAACAATATTTCTTTTACTTGCTTCTTAGCTCCAAATAAATGAATACTTTTGTATGATCACATTTTATCCCTTCATTTACTTATTTAGCTTACACTTCCTTAGCTTGACCAGGCTGCCCAGAGAGGCTGTGGAGTCTCCATTCATGGAGGTATTCAAAACCTGAGTAGAGGCAATAGGGAGCAACCTGCTCTTGCTGATGCTGATGAATAGGGCAAGTGGACTAAACAATCTCCAGAGATACCTTAGAAATTACTTAGAAAATTATTTAATTCCTCCCCCCCCGAAATTAGAATACAATTTAGATAGATTCTGTTCTTGCTGTTGTTCTCTAAATTGTCTTAAAATTCTCAACTGCCTGCTATTCCTGAGTTAACAAGCCAAATTAAGATCTTTGCTTGTTTGAGCTGCCACTGTAATGCAAGAAGAGACAAAACAATCTGAGATACATAATAGTCTGTATTTTTGAAAGAATACTGGTTGAAAAACATGCTTCAGAAGAGGTGTTTCTGCATAAACTAAAACTATTTTTATTCTCAGATTGATACTATCTGATTTAGGAGAAAACGTTATAGACTATTTTGCTCAGCCTAGCAGGAATCTGAATACAAGTTATTAGGTAGGAAACACATTATTTTGGATATGTTCAGAGCTTCATTTTGCATTTATTGATTCTGTTTAAGTAACCTAATTGCCTTCTAGGTTCAGCCTTTAGCATGCTAATTTTGATTTAGTGTTTGTATTTCTGAAAACAAACTGGGAACAAATGATATATTACCCCTGTGTGTTCTTTAGACGGCTACTGAAATTCCAGGATCCACTACAATAACATAATGTGGAGGCGAATGACTATAATAGGTTAAGGATTATTGTTATATTTTAATAATTTATGGTAGAACCTCTTTTCTTCTCATCTGAAACTATAACTTTTTGTTTATAAGAAGAGTGACTTTTCTGTTAAAAAAAAAGGTTTTGAATGTTTATGGTTGCAACTGTACTACATTACTAAGAATTTATTCTTGCTAGCCTTTACTAAGATTGTAAATTAATGTCAAATTTCTGATATGAAATTTTTTTAAGCCTTTTTCATTAATGCATTATAAATACATATAGAGCTAAGGAGTAACACACCTAGGTTGTTTTTTTCCTTTCAGCATTTTGGTGGTCAGCTTAAGAAATCATATTCAAAGTGAGCATTTAAATGATTAACTAATATTTTTTTGACACTTTTATTCCTTTTTTTATGTCTTCTGGTTTGCAGCATGTATTTAGTTATATTAAGTTTCATTTATATAACGCTTTACACGTATCTTTCATCTTACTGTTAAGTTGCATAATGAAATATCTTTGGTGCTCTAGGGACCATATAAATGCACATGCACCTGCACTGGGCTGACTGCTGCTTGTATAGGCACAGCCAGGTTAGATCACATAGCGATATCAGCACAGCCCAAAATGTCTTGAGACTGGATAAATACTGAGACGGTTAGTTCGCTCTGAGTTTTGTGCTCCTACAGAAACACTGCTGTAAGAATACCAGTGGTAGCTAATTTGTGTCGGAGCTGGGCAGGGTGACCTATGATGATGCACTTATGCCTCTGAAATGCATTGTGGATGTACTCCTTACTAAATTGTCACGTTAAGACAAGGAACAGAACAGCAATGTTATAATTAATCTATGCTTTCATCTGAAAAATAAAAGATGATGGCAATTTGAGACGTGACTTTTGATTATTAGTGCATGTATTTCCCGTGGTTCCTCTGTTTCAGTAGCTTTGGGATTGATCCATTCTCACTTATCGCAAACTAGTCATCCTCTCATTATCACAACGTTATCCTGCCTGTTATATCTCTTTTCTCTCTGCGTTTTTGTAAATGTTTTTGCTGAAGTATGTTGAGGGAATGTTGAGCCCCACTTCTTGAGCCTGCACATTGAATGCTGTATCAAATTAAACTTAGTTATCCTGATCTCTAGAACTCTATGTTATCAGCCTTCCATTAACATCTTTTTTGTTTCTCATTATTCCCATCTGTGTGCTCTTCTCTATCCTTTTGGATTTAGCAATCCATTTATTTCCTTCCCTCATATTTGCATTTGCATTTTCATCAGTAAACATTTTTGTCCCTTTTATTTCAGTCATGTTTTCCCATTTTCACATGATTTCCTCTGCAAATATCCCTACTACTCGTCCTTGAAAAATTTCATTAAATCCATCTTTCAAAAATTTTTTTTTTTCATTTTGTTTAAATGAACTGGAATCTGGAACTGTTGTCTTGATATTTGGTGATTATTTGTTCTTAATTAGTCTGCATGTTCCTTTGGACAGGAAGTGTTTCTTAACAGATAATTCAACTTCAGCTGTGCACTTTAAATCTTTTCTCAAACGTAGGGATCTATTTTGTCAGAAGCCTCGTCTTCAGTGCCTGGTCCAGAGCAGAAATAAGTGGAAAAAATTCTGCAAAACTGTGATTTCTCTTGGCTTTGGATTAGATCATAAGCTTGTGGAACTTGCTATGAATTAATAGTCATGTGTCAACTGGAGAAATGTTCAGTTATTCAGTGGGCCAGAGGTAGTAAGTGTGAATGTTAGAAGAAATATAACTGAATAGATGGCGCGAAAATAAGAATATTTTAAGTGATTACAATCACGTTCAATTAAAAGTGTCCGCCAGTGACAATCATTATGGAATCTAGTTATTTCTTAGGATGTAAGATATTCTTATATCTAAAGAAGACATTTTTTACAATGAGCCTGGTGAAACACTGGAACAGGTTGCCCAGAGAGGTGGTGGATGCCCCATCCCTGGAGACATTCAAGGTCAGGTTAAACAGGGCTCTGAGCAACCTGGTCTAGTGAAAGACGCCCCTGCCTCTGTCAGGGGCGTTGGAGTAGATGACCTCTGAAGTACCTTCCAACCTAAAACGTTCTATGTGAATACACGACTTCCAAGACCTCCAATTTTATTTTCTCTTTAGAATATTAGCCTAGTTAATAATAGCTTATGCTTATAGTCTCTTACTGCACGAGATCACGATGTACTTTACAAGGTGCTTTTGTTTTCACTTTACAGTTCAGAAATCTGAGGCTTATAGAAATTAAGAGCTTCAGTATTATGCAGTAGAATCACCATTTGAAGCATTTTGACATTATCTTATTTGAAGCACACTAATTGGATTTAAGCCCACACCTTTGATTACTCTTTAAAATTGAACAAAGTATGTGTCATCCTGAATCATGGTGGATAAGACGGACTTTCTTTTGTAGGGATGCTATTTTAGAGTCTACCATGCTTCAACAGATATTAGGAATAACAGATATTATTTCAGATATAACATAACAATAACTGATATTATTTCAACAGTACAGGAAAACTTAAATACTGTTGGAAAAATTGTGTTAGGTTATCTCTACTGACTCAGATTAATGAAGAATGAACCAGCTGAGTGAAGAAAAAAGTAGGGAGAACAAGCATTATCTTTTGCAACCTATTCAGTTTTGGCTGATTTAACCTAGATGAGGAGATAAGCAATATTGTGTGCTTTGAGAGTACTGTAACAGGCTTTGTTAACTGATAATAATAACTGGAAGACATATGTTAAATTGTTGATTCATACAAGAAGGAATACTGAAATTAGAAAGTTATATTACTATAATTTGATAACTGTGATCTAGTCTTTATTAGCTATGTGGCTTCACAGTGATAGCAAACATAGGCCAGTACATTACAGCAAAATAAGGTTCCAAAGGGTATGAATTAGAAATTGTGGAGAAAATGAAATACAGACTGATTAATGCAAAGCAGCGTGATTTTACTATGGATGCTACATTTGAAAGATATGTTTTGTTAATTAATTCAAATCTTGCAGAAATACTTCCAGAGCAAGAAAATCTAACCAAATAAAATAAAATTAAGTCATCTATTATTAAAATTTTAATTGACATGTTTTAGATCTTGTCCTGGTTTGAGAACACCAGGATACAAGTTTTCTGGGGTTGCCTGGACTATGTAGTGATCACCATGGAGGAGTGGTAGATGTGTTTATGGGGAGGAGAGGATTGATCAGGTGACCCAAATGGACCAGCTGCAGTGTTGCTTCCCATGGTGCTCAGTATATAAGGGTCCCTAAGCTGCACCCTAGGGTTTTTTGGTGGTTGGTGTGCTGTAAAAGTTTTTGGCTGTTTGTTATCACTTTCTGTAGTGTTAATTTTCATACCTCTGTTTTCTTACTGTTGAGGGGTATCATGTGCTGAGGCAGCTTGTCTTCCCATCCTTCCCCAGGTGAGAGCGGTGTGACTGCTTGTGTTTTGGTTTTGGGTTGTTTTGGTTGTTTTTGGTTTTCATTGATACTCTGGACTTGGGCACTCCTGTCTGTTGCCAAGTCCAGTGAGGGCCTAGTTGCCACCTAGTTCTATATTAGCGTATTCATTTGTATTTTCAAATATATTTACATACTTGTGTATGTCTGTATGTAACAACTTCATTATTATTGTTAATATTATTTTCTGTTTTGTTAAACCAATTCAAGTTTTTTTTTCCTGACCTTAAAGTCTCTTCCTGGCTCTGCTTTTATCCTCCTCTGGGAGGGTGGTGAGGGATCACAAAGAGCATTTGTCAGAGCTTAGCAGATGGCCCAGCCCTAAACCTCAACAACCCTGTAAAATAATATTGTTTTGCAGTAATAGAGCAAAAAAAAATATTAGCCAGTGATTACTCTTTTTTATTATTGTTTGTCAGACTGTAATAGAAAAATGGCCTAAGATGTTTGAGGTATTATTATGTGAAAGGCTTTGCAGAGGAATGTGGAGGCGCAGTTCCTTGTGAGAGAACTGGCCAGTGTAATTGCCCTGCAGTAGGAATCGCGTGATGCTGCCTTGAACCACGTGATTTTACTGGAGTGTGTTCAGGCTAAGATCTGTTTATGTGGGCTCTGTTTCAGATTAGGTTCTAGGCCTCCTCAGCAGTAACAGGCAGAAAGCAAATGAAAAATAAGAGATAAAGGGGAAAAAAAGGATACTAACAACTGTGTGACTGTGTAATCCCTGTTTCTGCAGGGGCCACACTGCTCAGTGTGTATAGAATTGGTTTTTGTAAATGAGTTTTTTTGTATGTGCTTCACAAAATCAATTTGCTGATTACACAAAATTAGTGTTTTTTTAAAAATCAGAATATGCTTGATAATACACCAGGTTTCTTGATACCTCCTATTCTATTCCTATTTGTAAAATAAATATTTTTTTGTTTATAAATTGATATCTACAACACTCCTGCTATGCTAGTGAAAGTCATCCTAGTAAACATGGGCAAGCTGCCCACCTGTTCAGAATTAGAAGCCTATTTAATTTTAATTGTAATCCCTAAATTATAAACTATTTTTATCCTTGGAGTGCACGGTGGGACTGCTATTTTTCTTCTGAGTCTGGGATGTTCAAAAGCAAAAGGTCCTTCTTTTGCTGACTTCCTTACCTATCTTGTATGACAAAGTCATATTTCAGTCACAGCGGTAATGTTTTTTTCAGTCTGGATGATGAAAACATGAAGACAAAAACTTTAAGTTCCTGGTTTTGAAGACTGGCTTCTGAAAAAGTGTTTCTATTTGGTTAAAGTTGGGGACATATGTTAACATATCTCTTACTGAAAAGCTTTTCACTACTGTCAGTAATAATTAAATTGTTCTACTAATATATTAAATATATACATTTTTATTTCTAAATAACTAGAAGTACATGTTAAAACAGTTTAAGAGCTAGAATATTATTAAAATTAATAAGCACTTTGTACTTAAGGTGATAATTTTTTTATGCATCTGTTTGCACAATGTTTCATAATGTAATAAATTTTTCTAATGCATTTAATAAAGATTTTTGTGTAATGACTGTGCATGTGTACGGATTCAAACTCAAAATCAAAATTAAACTTGGATGTATTAAAAAGAGTAAATTTAATTAACACTTTTATCTCATAGTTAATATGCTTTATATGCTAAAGGACTTATATTAATACCCCAGCAGCTTCTTGTATGAGAATAAAGAATTATTTTTAAGATTAAATTTAGGTATAAAATGGCCTTGGTATGGATTCACTGGCAGGGTGTACTATTAGCAGTACAATGCAGTACATAGCACAAGTAATGGGTTTTGTTATTTTTAATTGAGAAGGTTTGATATATCTGCAGGTTCTTACATAAATTAGAGGTAAAGTGGTTACTCTCTTTAGAAATCTGGTAAGACTAATTTTAAATAGCAATAATACTGCGAAATGTGTATGTGTGTTACTGATTTTTAGGTCTTAAAAGCAACATTTGAACTATAAAATTGACCAAGGTCACTTCATGTCTATGAGAAACAATAATACCAACAATCACTGTATTGTGATTTAGGAAAAATACATATTTGTTTTCTGTTATTGTGAAATGATCTGTGAGGATATTTTGTCTTTTTTGAAAAATCTACGTTTTTTTTTTCTTGAAAAATATGGTCCTATGAAACACAGATCCAGAGAGAATAAACTTGGAGGCTAAGTCAGATAAAAGGAAACTTAATTTTAATCCATCAGATTAGAATCTTAAATCAAGTTTAACTGAGTATCTTGATAGGCTAGAAATTTCTGGATATCAAAGAACTAATAGAAGAGCAGAAAGAAGTCTGTATCTGATGTGATTGACTTTGTCTATTAATATAGGAGCATCTTGGCAAACCATGCCTTTATATAGCCCAAACCTCCCACTTAGCTCACCATCCCAGGTTTTGCAAATAGCTTATTGACTTAAATATGCCTCTGACTATACCTTGCACTTCAGCCTATATATAGTAATACGAGAGTAATTGGCCTGCTCTTGTCTTATGATTTCTTAATATGGAGTGAACATTATGAAGATCAAGACATCTCAGCTGAAGACCTTCTGAAGAGTTAAGATTATGTTCCTCATTAGTAACAAACTGATGTATGTAAGGCCAAGTGCTACCTGTGCTGTCTGTCTTAGAAGTTGGATGGAGATCAGACCTGCAGTATGATGGAAAGATGGAAAAGGAGGCTGAGAACATGAATTGTGAGGCCATGCTTCTACTTCCAGAAGCTCTAGTTTTCATATCAGCCTAGCTAGAAGGAGCTTACTTGTGCCTATTTCATGAATGTAGTCCTCCTCCTGTCTCTGTCTCATAGCCTTCCACCCTCATCTGGGTTCTCTGGCTCCTATTAATTGCCTGCTGCAATATAAAGGGCTGCTTCTTCAGAATGCTTCAATTGTAGTACTTCCCAGTTTTGACAACCAGGAAGGCATTAGTTGCATTGATAATCAGTTGGCAGAGGTGTTGGCGCTTTTTCACACTGAAGTGGCAGCATTTAGTTAAGAATTTGGTTACAGAGAAATGGGACTTAAATCACATTTCATAGGACTGTTAAAGTCATAGTTTCTCCTGGGTTTTGTGTGTTGAAGATGAAGGTGAAAAGTAGCAGCAGAAGTAAAATCCAAGGTGGGAGATTTAGTTAAACATGAGGGGAAAAGGGAAGATCTGAAATTCTTGGTTACAAAAGCTCTCCTTTAGTATCCTGACTCCCTTTCATGAGGAAGTATGAAGGAGCTGAATCCTAAGGGCATGCTGAGAAGGATCTACCAGGTGTTAAGAGTTGCTTGATTGCCTGTAGCACTTGCATTGTACCCATGTGGATACATAGCATGTGAGAATCAAGATATGGTAGGGAGAATTGAAGAGGAAGCTTGGAGGTGGCTTTTACAATCTTGATTTGATGTCGTTTTCTGTTTAAACCCATTGAAAGAGATGTTATTTGTTTCATATGTGCTCTGTCACAAGGGGAATGACAGAGCAAAGTGGAACCATCTAGAGGGAGGGGAGATTTTGCCTTCCTTTGAGCTGCTGAGCCTGCTTGCAAGTGAGGTTCTTTCAGAGCACAAAGTGGCATGGGCAGAAGAGTGAGGGTGAGGACAGAGCAAGCTGGGAGGCTGTAGCGCTTGCGGACTGAGAAGCTATTGAGAAATACAAGGAACATATACAGGGTTTGCCATAGGGGTGACAATATTTTTCTGAAGATTCAGTAGAGGCTGCCTATAATTTGTTGCAATTCTAGTGAGCTCACTGAGTAGGAAATTACAGGCAGTTGTGGGAAGAGTGTCTGCTTGCAAGGGCACAATGCTCAGCAGAGATCTATTTTGATTTTTATTCCTTCTTACTTAGTCATTATGTTTTCTTTATTTAAAAGCCAATTAATCTAGTTTATTATATAGTAAACCCCCTTGTTTTTGTTTAAAAGCTTTATTGGCTTTTTGGAGTACTCACTTATAAGAGATCTAGGCAGTTCAATTTCAATGATATGTCTGACTCAGATTCTCATCCCATCCATCTTAAATCCATTTTCTTTCTTTAATCACCTGTGTGCCCTGGTCACAGTGCCCAGGCTTGGTTTGCTTGTACAGTAGTTTGCAATTTGCACTTTTTGGATACCTATATGCCTGATAGACAAGGCAAATTACGTTTCTTTTGTGACTAAAGCACCAGTGGCTGTATCCAAGAGGACAGTCGCTTTTGTCCTCATATTCTGAGAGGAAAGGGAAAATGCATTACACTTTTTCTCACACTAGTGCTCTTCAGTCTGCCAGTTTTCATATGTCTCCTCAATATGTGGAATCAAGTAACTTATAGTTGCATAATTAATGTAACCTGATATTTTGGCAATATATGACAGACACGTAACCACCCACACCCTCCAACCAAGCCATTACTTTGAAAGCAGTTTGGTGTTTGCATGGCTACAGACATGATTCTAACAGCTTGATTCTGCAGAAAAAAATATCACTAGAAAACAAAATCTCGTAAAGGAAAGCTGTACGCTTTTAATGTACATAGCAATATATTCAAAGGTACAAACTTCTCCAGAAAATTAAACATACATGTGTCCTTTATAGATCTAAATATGTATATTCATGAAAAATTGTTTTTTGTGGATGTAGCTATTTTACAAATAGCTTTCAGATGATTAGTATTTAAAATTAGCATTTAATGTTAACATAATACATTGAATTATAAGAAGTACATCTGTTCTACAATACATATTTTCATTGCAACTGCCTCTTTATACCAGGCTTCCTCTCAACTTCCTACCATGCTCTCTCCTTGCCCTCCATGCTACTCATGTTTTAGGCATCATTTGCTGGTGAAATCCTCACTTTATGTTAATGTGTTTAAAATAATATGTTGGTGGATTTGATTCCTGTTGGTTTTCTGATGATCCCTGAGTAATATGCTCTCACTCTTCCTATAACTGTTGAGAACTTTATTACATTTTTTCAAAATATTTTTTTACTTTCGTCTGAAAATGAAAAGTTGAATAAAACTCAGCTTGTGTTTGAGCTGGACTGCATACTTGCTTTTTGAATATAAAATTAAAAGTGATTTCCTAAGGAGTTTTATCTGTTAATGCAATTTTTGTTCTTGCTTTATGACAATTATCATAGATGGATTTTTTCTTTTTTTTTTTTACTGCCACAGTTTGAAGTGAGAGCATTAAGTTAAATTAATTTGACTTTGGTTGGCAAATGGTAATAGGAGTACTTTAACAGCTGTTTGCTTTCCTGAATTGTCCTTGGTGCTGAAATTGCTTCTGTGTCTAAACAGCAAAATGTGTTTATAGGGCTACGGAATATGGAGATAGATTTAGCTTGTCAAACATATTATTGGGACTTTTTTGTGCTGTGTTTCTGGAAGTGGATCCTGACTACAATGCTTTAATTCCAAGCCGTGCATGCCTTTGGACATCTTACAGGACTGTTCGTGGAGCTTTTCTGTTTGATCTATGACCTTGCCTGTATGGACTTCTGATCAGATTTTATTCTCATTTAGTGCAAGAGGGGCTAATTATGAAAGTGGCAATGACTCTTTCATTGTGCTGAAGCTTTTTGAATGACAAAAAGGGGGCTTTAAATTAAAATGAACTTTTCACATTGAAGTGATACACACTCTACCACTGATAGAGTAATTCATTTTCACCCCTTTCTGATTCTATAAACACATTGTCTCACAAGATCAGTAATTTTTTACCTCTCAGGCTAATGAAGAGTGGATGGTAGACCAATGAATTCTCTTTTTGCAGAACTATTTTGACATTCTTAATTTTTTCTTAAATATCAAAGAAAGGACAAAGAGCTGTGATTTCATTGCATTAATATTAATAATCATTTATCTGCCAGAAAAACATTTAAATATCACTTGACATTTGCAGAGAAAGATTAATGTTTAATTTACTACAAACATAGAAATACTTTGAAATAAAAGGAAATGCTTCTGGATTTGGCAAAATGAAAAAAACCCAAAACAACAAAACAACAAAAAAAATCCACCCAAAATTAAGACAGACATTTAGATATAATAAAATATTCTAACCGTAGCAGAAGACAAAAACATGCTGGTACCTTCCAAAATGTCAATATTTAAATTATCACTTCTGTTTGAAAAAATAACATCAACTAGATAGTTTTTTATGGTCTAATTTAAGCTTTAACTGAACAAAGATAAATGAGGGGAAGTAGTTATATGTTACCTCCATGTAGGTGCAGTTAAGAAGGCCTGCTCTAAATTCTGTCAGTATTATAAAAAACCCTCCCAATGTTATGTAGTTCCTTGGTACTATAGGATTATTTATAGTACATCGGAATAAAGCTAGAATATAAACTGTATTGACATTTCATAATTATTGGTAAGAGCAGAAGTCAGGGAGGGCTTCCAGAACAGGCTGGGTGACTGAAGGAAAGGAAAATAGCAGGGCACAGAAATCAGAAAATTATGTAAGTGAAAATACAGGAACAAGTTTCATTACTTACAGAAGGATCGAAATGCTGCATAATAAAGAGAAAAGTACAGAAATCACCTTGTTCTACAAAAGCATGCCAGACTAGGAACTACAGCTGAGGAGTAGGTGAACAGTGAAGTTGTGTATCAGTCTGATGAAATGGCTAAAAATGTACCTAGGCTGCATGAAAATATATCTGCAATTTATTTTTTTTTAATGGAGATTATAAGGTTTCACTTCTAGGCAATGAAATAATGGGATTAATGTATTGAATGAGAATAACATTTCTAGCCCCCAAAATGTTTTTGTGACTGAATTGATAGTAGTGTAGAGAACCAAATTCAATTTTATAATAAACTAAAATAAGACTGTTCAGATCCAGTATTTGTACTATCCTTACAGGATGCAGTTGTTCAAGGAATTTTTTTGTGTAAAATACAGATGGAAGGTTCTAGCTGTAAAATGAGTAATTTCTGAGAGAAGGTTCTTCGTGATCAATCTCAAAATGCAAGATTCTTATATAAGATATTAGAAGACTTTCCATTAGTATAATTTTTAATAAGAAAAAAATCAAATTTATTTACAGCTCTGGTGACTTTGGAGAGGTCCTTGAGAATATAATTTAACTATAGGTCTCCAGACTGATTGAGGTTTCCATCAATTAATTTTCTTCAAGTGGCAGTTTCTAATTATACTATGTAAGGATTCCCCTAGAAAAATGGTGGTTCTATGTATCAGGCACCAATCTAGGCCAAATGCAGAATTACAGCATTAACTTACAGTAGTAAATCAACAGAAATATCCTCACTTGTAGGAGGAAAGAACTGTTTTGCCTTTTGCATTACAGGAATTCATAGGGTCTTTGCAAGATGATGACTATATTGAGTAGGAAGCATTATATAAGTAGGGCTAATGCAATGTACTTAAGAATAAAGAATATGCAGCTTTTAACATTTTTAACCATTTGTCATGTGTTGCTTGCACACCTGTGATGTCCAGGCAGCAGGCTAATCTAAGAATATTTTATGGCTATAGGTGGCAACAGATTTCAATGCTGTACATTGAATGTCAAGCCTTAACAAAGTGAATATGTAGAGATATGTTTCTCCCTGCTGCAGGCCAGCAGTGGTACATCCCGCTGTGGTGCAGTAGTTCATGTTCCCCGATCTGCCTTGGTGGCTGCTTCCGTGGTTAAGGCTGCAGACGTGGTTATAATTTATTTATTACCTTGTTAATTATTTATTTAGGATAGCACCCATTATATGCTAAGTGACCTCCAAACAGAAATTTCTCGAAATGCTTTTCCTTTAAGAGCTCCTCTTTGAAAATATGTGATATGTAAGCAGTTGTGAGATACCCATTTTGATAGCGTATACTTTGTTAAAGAAAGCTGAGTTTCGTGATGCTGGTACAAAACCTCTTTGTATTCTGATTTTTCTTTAACAAAGGTTCACTGCCATGGATAAGTAACTGCCCATCTGTCATTGGAGGCCTTTGGGAACTGATAAAGAGGCAGCAGAGAAATCAGTAGTTCTACTGTTTTTTGGTTTTTCGTGTTTTTTTTTTTAATGAGTATTTGGTGGTTTTGGTGCAGTGGGTGTATGATGGCTATCTTAGGGCATGGGCCTCAGATTTTTAAGCATTCTTGGCACTGCCTTCTAAGTAGATGCATTGCTACTTTACTGCTGCCAGTTTCTGTATTTACTTGATTTTGCGACTTCATTTGGAGAATTTGTACTGCAGTCTTGTGCTCTGATGTTTTTGTAATTCATAAGAATCTCCCAGATATAGGAGAAG
This sequence comes from Apaloderma vittatum, assembly GCF_000703405.1. Taxonomy (NCBI): domain Eukaryota; kingdom Metazoa; phylum Chordata; class Aves; order Trogoniformes; family Trogonidae; genus Apaloderma; species Apaloderma vittatum. The sequence goes on along the minus strand of NW_009720112.1, from coordinate 127,217 downwards.
GAGTTGAGAGACTGACTCCATTTTATCCATCCTTTACAGTTTCCTTACACAATAAACATTGACATTTTATTCTTTACAGCTCCAGGTTTTTAGGTCCTGTAACTGAAAGCATCAGTACTTATTGATACGGGCTATTTTGAAATAAGGGTCTTTGGCTGCAGGTGATTAAATGCCAGTCTCATTTGATCAAAACTATTTTCTTCAATAAGATTTTATCATATAGTATATACGTATGTAATATGTTGTTTACACAGTATTTGTAGTATATTGGGATACCTGTTGCATCTATATTGTATTTACAGGTTTTTTTGTGCAATGCTGATCACTAAATCTTCAGGATTACTTGTTGCTGTTTTTCATTGTGTTCTAATCTAGGATCACCATTTAGGCTGCTCCTCTTGATGAACATAAAGAGACAAAATATTCCAGTTCTTCTGGTTCCTTATGTTGTCTTTCGAAATGGTATTATTTACTCTTTTGGATTATCTTTGTAGGGAAGTTGCAAGTGATGTAAATAGGTGGCCTTTGAGATTAACACATTGCAAATTGTTTACTTTGTGAAATCTGTAATAGTATACTCATTGCAGGAGCCACAAAAATACTACTCAGTAAATGAATCCCTATATTCTCCCTTCCCCCTTGCCCAGACATAATTCAAACACAAGTAACCAAGTAAAGTATCTTCTTCTGAAAGGAAGAACTCATCCTAAAACTATTCATTGGTGGCACTTTCCAGACTACTAAAATGAGACCTTTCTGTAACTGTTTTTAGTAAAAGAAAATGAATCCCAGCATTGCCCTCTTCCTCCCCAACTTTTTTTCTTTTATATTGAACTAATAAAACAAATCTAAGCTGCTTTATGCCTATTTTGTTATTCAACCCTTCCTTTCCTAAAGGTTTTCAATTCTCTTAATTTTCCGTGTGGAAGACAATTCTTTGGCTTGCTTAAAAACAGCTTTGTGCATTTTCACTTCGTTTAGAGGCTAGTCCCACAACTTTCTTTTAATCTAATGATTCAGATTAACTGCTGTGGGGGATAAATTTTGCCTCCTACTCTAATTCAGATAAAAAGTTTTAATTTATAAACTCCTCTGGGTGTTTTAGTCTAGGCTACACTGTTCATTAATATTTCTGCAATTTAACTCGATACAAAGGAAGTGTAGGTCTATTCATTGCACTTGTTTGGGACCACTGAGAAACAGTGACTGTGATCCCAGACACTACAGACAGAATGCCCCTAGGAAATGGGTCTAGTGTACCTTACCTACATCTCTTGTGAGGGAAAAGTATTGGAAAGGGAAAGAATAGATTTCAGACCGTGATCCTGAAAAGGTTTGGAAAATCAGATTGTGCTCTCATTGCTGTTAACTAGGAGCAACACCATTAAAATCACTGCTTTGGCACCAAAAGAAATAGGACGGTTGGAAAGGATAAGAACATTTATAAGTTTTGAGTTCACTGCTTTTCTCCATATTGTTGCTGTTTCATTTGTTAGTGAAACAAATAAATGGTGACTGATAATTCCTATATATACCCTAAAGATCAATAAAATTTATTTTAATGCTATATTCATAGATAAGCAAGAAAAGTGTCTTAGATTTTTTTCATATGGTGTCAGTCACAGTTAGATTTTATCACATTGTCTAATTACAAGAAAAGCTGAAGCCAAATCTTTCACCCTCTGTAAGTTATGCATTAATGTGTACATCTCGGTTCACCCTGTCTGGTGATGGGATCTGGCCTTCTATCAATTTCTTATAAGAGCTAAGATTATTCCTTCACAATCTTTTTCACAAAAAAGGATTCATAAAAGCTACTGATGAACTGTCCTTTGATAAAAACTTAAAACATAATGGAAAAGCAGCAATTTCAACTTGCTTAATTGAGGAGAGAGGTCAGAAGTACAATTCTGAAGCATCCAGCTTCTCAAGCCATGTACTTTTGAAATGCTTTGCCTATTTGATAGTCTTGAACAGTTTTCAAAGGTGATTTGGATTTTGATGGAAAGCTGAGTCATGAGCATTGCTATTGTTTTAAGTGGAACATCAGATTCTTAAGGGAAAGCTGCGTTATTGAGGAGTATAGAGGTTTTGGTTTTTTTCTCCAAATGTTAACTTTAACTGTAGCATTATAGATACTACTTTGTGTTGCAGACCTTAATATGTGCAATTTTAATAATTTAAAGTATGCTTTAATTTACAAGGTGTTGCAGATGTATTTTTTAATGGCGTTGTCTGTTTATTCAAATCCTGTGCTCTGCAGTTTCAGGAATCCTTATTTGACATATGCTTTGCACAGGAGTCCAGGAGATGATGCAAAACCAGTCACAGGTTTTCAGAGAAGATCATAATTTCAATAGATTTTTTTCCTATTTAGAAATCAAATGCTATTTAGAATTTGTTTAGGACTTCTCATCAAGTTCTTTTTCACAAAGACTAAAACCAGGGGGAATTTACAACTGATATTCTTAGATGCACTTCTTTCAGAAGACACTAATCTTCCACTCAGGAGAAGTTGTTACAGATCTTGATCGCTGTAGTTTCTCTTCCATTTAGAATGTATCAACGAAATTTCTTTGCCTTGTCATCTCTGTGTGTTTTGTGATCCTTAAGGATGAATTCCGATGAGAGTATTCCATATTCTACATTTCACCTGATTTTGTGAACTGTAGAGTTGCTTGAAAATATTGATTAATACTATTTGGCTGTCTTGGACTTGATCCCAGGTTCAACTGGTGAAAATGATGTATATTCCAATCTGTTCCTAGGTTGTTTTTTGTTTAAAGAATTTGTATAGATTGAAATGCAGCTGCAAGTGTATTAGTGATTTTCTATTGCTTACTTGTCAAGATTTTTATTGTGTGGATGAAAAATAGTATTTCAAAACCTGGCGGCGTATTGACAAAAACAGAAGAGCACTTTGTGTAATTCTCTTTTGAAAAAACTACCTCTTTTAGAGACAGAGGTTGCCTTAGCTACTTCCATTCATATATATCTTGATCAATAGATTTATTGATAGCTTTTAGCCAAGATTTAATTCTTTTCTCCTTAGTTTACTGTGGTGCTCACTCTTCTGAATTAAGAAACTAGAATTAGGCTCCTATAAGCAAGGCATACAATATGCAAGTGCTCTAGGTGTAAAAGGAGGCATTTGACCTTTTGTTGCTAATCTGTGACAGGTGCAGGCTATTTTCTTCCAAATGGTGTTAATTTTCATGTGCAAATCCACCCCCTGAAACCTGCATTCTATATATCCACCACAGGGGAATTGGTGGCCATCATGAGTACTGTAATGGACAGCTGAGAGGGATAATCGCTGATATTTCAGCACATTCATGCTTGCCACTCAGTTGTTTTCAGTGCACTTCTGTTTTCACTGCTTATTAGGGAGGCTGAAGTTAGTTATTCATTGCTGGACAAAAAAAAAAAGTGTCTGAGAAAGTTCATGTGCAGGGAACAGCACATTGTTACAAATTAGTTTCCTTTACCATTTCTGGCAAACTCATTACAAAGTAATCGCGCCCCGTGCTGAAGTGCACTTCCTCTGGGACCAATAACTGTAAATAAGCAGGGCTGCAAGCTGGCTGATAAGTTGTTGTTCTGAAGATAACGGTCCTTTTTAGCAGAGTGTTTGACCTTTTTCTTTATATTGCCTCAGGCTTGTCTAAGACCCTCAAGGTCTGTTTTTCATCTTAAAATTCTCTGTAGGAAAGCACAATGTGTGGTTTAAGAAGATTTTAGGATTGCTTAACATATCTATATTTTCTTTTCTAGCATTTTTTATGATAATTGTTAAAATGCTCAGTAAGTTTAGCTAGCATTTTCTTAAGCAGGTTTTCTTTCTTTGTGCAAAGTACACTTTTTATTGATATAGGAAGCAACATAAGTTAATATTTTATGAGGACTAAGTCTACGTTGCATGATTAATAAAATAGGAGCATTGCTGTTTTTCTGACTTTTAAAGAAACTTGAAACATGCTATTGACCCCTTTCATTACTTGCATTTTGAGAGTATTGCACTAAACTTTACTCTGTAAAGCAATTTAAGCAAATATAATTAAGAATTTCAGCTTGAATGATTAAAGAAAAGTATGTCTCCTTTTCTCAGTATGCTGAGTATTGAACAGAACTGTGACTGATAATTGAGCATGTCTGAAAAACAAACCCCAAGGCAAAGTGAAAGTCAGTTTATAGACATTTGGGAATTTGATTTATTTACATCTTCCCATGAGTTAAAAAAGATTTGTGCCAGTATATTTGTAGACTAAAATAATAGAAACCTCTCCCCCCCATATAATTTCAGAGTGCATAGGAGAAAAAATCCATAGTATTTAGTGAAGTGCTGGCTACTCTAATAAATTGCATATTTTACTTTTAAGGTACAGTCAGAAAGCCATTTGAGAATCAGATGTGCACCCAAACTGTAAAAAATAAATAAATTAAAGGAATGCCAGTAAGTTCAGATGTTACTGCTCATAATGTTGTTGGGCTTTTTACCCTTGTAGATCACATTACTTGATCAGTTCATTAATTTTACATGTGCCATAAATAACATTATTAATATCTTATGATTTAAAATGTTAACCTCCAAATATAATGCAAGTCACAAACTATGGAGTGATGTTGCTTTAAAAATGTGGTGTAATCTCATAGATCCAACTTCTTTATTTATTGAGTGGAGTGATGTTGATTTCTTGTCGGAGTGAACCCAAAGTAAAGCAGAGGTGATGTTTTAGTGCAATGAGCCTTTTTTCTTTGATGTTAAAAGAATGTACTTAAGTAAAGTGGTTGTGACCAGACTCTCTTGCTCGTATCACGAATTACCGGGCTATCCATGTACACAGAATAAAAACTGGAGATGGAAAGAGTCCTGCAGTAGTTTTGTTGGTAGGTAAAATGCACAGTCAGTGCTCTCTAGCTTTCTCTAAAGTTTATCATCATTTCAGCACAGGAACTGTGCACCTCGGATACTACGAAGCAGAGGGGATGTATTGAGCAATTCCACAGAGATCCCTGTGCTGTAGGAAGAACTTACTGTCTAAATATTCGTTAGACTGTTTTATCTCTTGCTATACATTTAACAAAAAAGAAAAGAAATTTTAAGGAACCTTATAGAGCTATTAAGAAATAAAAGTAGTTTAGAAGTTGTTTGCACTCATGTTTGTTTTCAGTGTTAAAATTTTAAAATGGTTTAATGGCTAAATAGAATATCACAATCAATGTTTTTAATTCTGTTTCATAGTTTCTAATGCATTTCACTGTTTCCTGTGGTATCGGAGTATAATTCTCACGCATTAGAATAAATCTATTTCCCATGACTACAGCAGTGTGAAGTCAGTACTTTAACTTTGAGAATAATGTTGGGAAGTTTATATCCTTTCTTGGACACCAAAAATGTTTTTTTGCTGGCATTATTGATTTTCCTCAAAGCATCTCTTAGAGCAAAGAAGTGTTTTGTCCTCAGAGTTCTAAGCTTCTGTGTACCAAAATTGCCGTCTTTTTTTAATGACATTGCTATGTGCGTTGAAATTAGGCTGACAGATTGTGAGCAAAGGCTGTGATATTACAAACAATAGTTTATTGAGGCCAAGGAACTTGTTGAATTGGTTACCAAAGGCATTAGTGTTAGACCTAGCTTATTTAGCATCTGGAAGACAGAGAGGAAAAAGTGTGCTAATGAAATGTGCAAATGATACTAAACTGCAAATGTGTGCAGGTGCTTATGGCAGCTGACATGTAGTATGAAGGAGCCTAGTAAGAGGCAGTTCTGTAGGCAAAAAGTAATAAAGTAAGATACAATTCAAGAAAGGAAAACATTGCACTAAGTGGGAAGTGAGTATTCAAATCAAGTATGACAGATAAAGAGAGAAAATGGCATTGGGAGTCCCAGGGATGCATTCATCAAACTGTTAAAGGTTCTACTGGATTTGAGGTAGAACCTGTATGGGTTTCTCAGATCAGATTGACTTGAAGTGGTTCCTGCCTACCAGCTTTTCGCCATCAGTGATATCAATGATAGAGGTACAGTTCTCCAATGCTAGTTTAGAGATCCTGTGGACTCTGTAAAGTAGTTCTGAGTGAATCTTCTGACCCCATACTGTTCAGACCTTTGATCAAAGGTTCAAAAAGGAGTTGAAACGTGCAATTGCTCAGAAATCAAGGTCTCATTTTGCTTTATTTTTATTTATTGGCTTAATCTTTTAATTTCCCATACCTCACAGTGCAGCTTTTTAATCATCTTTGAACTTAAAATATCAATTTAATTGCTTTTGTGTCCTTTGGGAGTAATTTAATAAAAATTTGCACGCCTGGTCTCTGCTGCAAGTAACTTAATCCATATTTGGAATTGCTGGGGTCAATAGGAGATGTGTATACCTAGTAGTTTACAAGCTGTGTCTAGTCTACAGTCTGTTCATCCAGTCTTAGAGCATGCACGAGCATCACATGCACAGCTCAGGTTGAAGTGACTCTGGGCACTCATGCGTTCAGCTTTGTCCAGAGAGAGATTAAACTGTGACTTGTGAGGCAACTGGAAGCCAACCTGTGCTGTTGAACAGCTTGGCACACCTAAATTCTGAAAAACATAAGGAATATTTTCTCAACAGTGTCATATGTGCCTGGCATTTAATGAAAATACAGTAAACCAAAGTCCTTCAGTTAAAGCTATTACAATGTAATAGCTTGATTTTACCTTTACTTACTTGTATAATGATGTGTAGGAAATAATAGTTTTTTGTTAAGGTTCAGGTACTGCTATGAATAGCAGTGATGGGTTTGACCCTTGTGGCAGAAAGCCTACACAGATGTGTAGGAGACTTAAGCTGAAGTTAGGCATATGTGGTGGGTTTACCTTGGCTGGCTGCTGGCTGCCCACTCAGTTGCTCCCTCACCCCCTAGAACAGGATGGGGGGGGAAAAAACAAGATGAAAAACCTCATGGGTCAAGGTAAAGACATGGAGATCCCTCACCAATTGCCATCACAGGCAAAGCAGATTTGACTGGCAGAAACACTAGTTAAAATAGGTTTGGATAGTAAGAAATGAAGAGAAATTAAAACACCACCTTTCCCTCATGCTTCTCTGATTCCCAGAATCGTGCAGTGAGCAGTGCAGGGGGTGCGAGTGGGTCCGTGGCCATAGCAGTTCCCCTCTGCTGCTGCTTCCCTGCAGCTGCAGCTCCTCTGGGGAGAGCCTGCTCCAGCCCGGCTCCTCTGCCGGCCACTGGGCCTGCAGGAAACATCCCCCTGCTGCAGCCTCTGCCGCTGCTGGCAACTGGGCATGGACACCCAGGGCGGAGGGGACTGTAGTTAGATTTGGCAAAGGTATTCTAGCTGTAAAATATTGCTGGTTTGTTTATTTGTTTGTTCCCCCCCCCCCCAAAAAAAAATATTTTATATGGCAAATGTGTCCTTCAGGCAAGTGTTTAGGAACAGATTGTGAACATGAAGCGGTTTTCCGCAGAGAGAATCCGTGAGGAGAATTTTCTTCTGAAAAGAAGAATGTGGGTAGGAAAGAAGAGGATAACATTAAAAATAGGGAAGATTAAAAATGTTCAATTAGTAGAGCCAGAAACAATTTAGGATAAGGAAGAAATCCTGCAAATATAGTGATGAGCAGAATTGAAAATGTTTTTTTTTCCTGCTACTTTTTCACTCCAGAACAGCAGATCAGCCAAATTTTGCTACTTGTGCTCATACTAAGTAGAGTGTTACCAATGAGCAGTCACATTGACAGAAATGGGACTTGTTGAGGGAATTGTTCAGCTCAAATGGTGCTATAAATAACTATTTGAACCCAACAGTATATATCCAACACAAATACATGTATATATGTATATATATGTATATAACCCCAAAAATATGTCTGAAACCATAAAACCAGGTCATCTTACAGTGCTATTTTTTAAATAAGTAGAATTCAGCATTTGAGCTAAAGCATGGCCCTGTCTTACAAGACCCAATGAAATGGGTTTGGATTGGATCAGGAAAATAGGAAGTCTTTTTTTTGTAGTGTATAAATGAAATGGACAGTCTAAACCCTGTCTTTCAAAATGTTGGCACACTTCAAAGGAAAAATGCCAATTGAGCAATTTAAAAGCACTTAGCAAGTTTTCCCACTGCTGAACTTCATTTCTGTAGACGGTATGGTTGCTTGCTGAGTAAAGCTATAGGGAATAATGTAGCTCTGACTATATTTTAAAATATTTTTCCATGAAATTTTCCAGAGTGAAACTGAGGCAAAATCTTACAGCTTTGTTTATGTGTTTGAATGGAGGTGATAGTGGCTGTAAATGGTAAAGGAGCTTTAAGATAGCTTTTGAGTGACAGGCAATGAAGGCTGGCCCATCTCTGGAAACAGAGGGATGCTCAGAGCACCAGCCAGAGGAAACAGGTGGAAATCTGGGAACTCTTTAATCTTAGAGATGCTTGAACATGAGCAGTGAATGGAAAGAAAGAAATCCCCACAGGTGGGGGCTGAAAGAGGTACAGAGACATTTTAGGAAAAGTGAAAGAAAAACCCTAGACAAACAAAAGGCCAATTAAAAGAATGTTACAACATTTGACTGGAATACTCAGATAAAGGAAGACAAAAAGTCAGACTGATTGAAAAATAAAAATCTGTATTATCTTCATTTTGGTATACTCATATGCAGGTACTGGTATGTGTTTTATTTTGTGACTATGATTAATTCTTTTAAAAATAATTCTGAACTGTTGTAAGGTATATTATACTTGCCTATTTTCACCATCAGAGGTGAAAGTTTTAAAAACCTTTCTCAATGCAGTTCCTAGAGTTTATCAGCCATTTGTTAAAAAGCATTCTTTTATGTATGTTATTTGTAGGTAACCTTGGACGGGTGGACCACATCACAGAATTTGAGTATGACCTGTTCATTAGACCAGATACCTGTAACCCACGCTTTCGAGTTTGGTTCAACTTCACTGTTGAAAATGTGAAAGAATCACAGGTAAGTGATACCAAATTTGATACTATGATAGATTTAACAATTGCTTACTCGGAATATGCTTTCTTAAACGAAGATGACATCCGGTGTTTGTAATGAAAAACGTGCTGTAAAATATAATTTTGGTTTTTTCAATTTTTATAAGTGAAAACAGGTATCAGCGTGACTAGATACCATCATGGTTTTGAGCTAGCCAGGGTGGGAAGTAATTACAAAGACAGTATAATGTTTGTCACCTAACAGGAGTTGTATTAGTAATGGCTACTATATATTTGTGTTAATATATACAAACAAAATATATACGTTAATATGAAAAAGCCCATCACAGCTGTTCAAATGTTATCACACAAGCCTTCATTTAATAATGTAGAACAACAAGGTAGTGTTGCAAACAGGCATTACTCTAGTGACTTGAAGGGGGGAATTAGCTGCCATTATATCCCTTGTGTAAGAGGTTTAAATATGAACTATCAGGTGTTTCACTTTTAAGTAATATTTCTGTGCAGTGAGTATACTGACTGAGAAACTTTCTTACGCTATTTTTTTTTCACTTAAAGCTACTTCTTAATTACACTTTTCATGTGTACCTTGCATTTTATTCTGATGTTCTGTTTTAGTAAGAGAAAAATTGTAGAAACTCGATATTTTTGTTCCTGTGAGACTAATATCTTAATATCCACCACTGTGCCATTCCTGTTACAACAATCATGAAATGTTTATCTTCCTGGAGCCTGATACTTTATCAGGCAGACCCTTTCCCCTGCCATGCCTTACTCAACTATGATCGAATTATATAGTCATGAGATGAATGGGAATCTGTCTTAAGGAGGCAAAGAGATCTGGCAGAAAGATACAATGTATATCTAGTGCTTACAGGATATTTGTTTTCATGGTTGTCTACATGAAAGAAAATGGTTTCGCTATTAAGTTTGTCTTGTGAGGTCTGGTTTTATAATGTGTGTTCCTATAATCTTTTTTTCATCTCTCCAATTTCCGTTAAAATGAGACCTGCATGAACGTAATCTAGTCTGGAACCTTTTTTAGGTCTTTGTACTAGCGGACATGGGCAGTATTAGTCATTGCAGCTCAGCTATATTAAATGAATGTTAGAAATTGCTACATCAAACATACTGTGTAATCTAGTTTGTACATTTTGAGGTTTTTTTTGCTAGAAAATAATAACAGAGAAACCCATACCATTCAGTTTTGCTTAAAAATGTTGCACAAATACCTAAATAAATTTGATTGCTGTACGTGTAAAAGTAGACATTTTAATAACTATATAAATAATTATCTGTATAATATATTTATTTTTGACGTGGCATATAGGTGATGTGGCAGGAAGGTAGATTGATGAGCAATTTTGTTGTCTATGCACTTAGCTATCCTAGGTCTGTTTTCAGTCATTTAGATGACGACTCAAAAGGAGTAGTTACTTTTATTGGTTTTATATGTTGTATTATATTTCCTTCTCATTGTTCCTCTTCCTTCAAGTTCAAACTCTTAAACATCTTTACTTGGATTTGAAAATGTTGAGGATTTTCTTCTCACATAAGCATATAGAATCATAGAATGTTTTGGATTAGAAAGGACCTTTAAAGGGCATCTAGACCAACCTCCAGAGTGCTTGACACAATCTCCGGGTTTATTTAACATTTCACACCAAAGCCTTTATTCACAAATAAATGTATTTCAGTAGTATCCTGAGAAAACAAAAAACCCCCTTCTTTTGTAACCTGAATTAGAAATTATCTATTCTGTTTTTCTCCCATTGCCTCAGACCAATCATTGACACCCAAAAGTGGGCAAATGGGTAAAAAGCTGAGTGAAAAAGACAGAGTAGAAAAACAACATACAGATACTAGGAACACATAATTGTATTATATATGTTTTTGATATAGGTTTTGGTTCCCCTGGTGGCTAGTAGTGCAATTTTTACAATATGTTTAATGTAGTATTTTGTGTTATTAATCTAGTGAGAAATGAAAAGACCTATTAAAAATTCCTGCTAATCTCACTGCCCATGCATTATTGTTTTGTAGAGAAGTTTTCTACATTCCAATTTTAATTTTCTTAGGCCATGGCGCTTTCACTTCCTATGTCTCAAAGCTGTTCTGTAGACTCATCTGACTGTCTTGCTTGATTTTTAGCCTAAAGCTTTCCTTTATTTAATCCCACTATTCCCAGTTGCAATTCTGCTTAGCAATAGCTCCTCTTGGTACAAATAAATCCTCATCATCCTTGGCTAACATTTATATTTCTGTAAATTATAACATTCCTCATCATTTGTGTCTTAACCTAGCTATCATGTTTAGTTCTTTCAGCCCTATATCAAAGAGAGCACTTCACGTTTAAGTATTTAAGTATTTTTCCACTTTGGGGCCTTTGGACTTTCATCGTAAGTGAATCTCTCCAGCCCTTTGATAATTAGCCTAGTTTCCCAGGGAGAAAAAGCTATGTGATCACATTGTCTACTTTCTAGCCTAGGTTTTTGTGTGTGGCTGCTGATCTTCTCTCCTTTTTCGATTGCTACTGTCTTAACTCTTGGTCAGTTTCAACACCCTGGACAGGAATTTCTGTAAGTTTCAGGAAAGCAGGCTGCCGGATGGGCAAAAGACTCATTTGTGTTCCCACTGGCAAAAAGACTATGGTAGCAGATCATTAGAGAATCCACAGAGGAGATGCATAAGAGAAAGCGCTCATTGGAATTGGTATTTTTAAGATACTAAAGAATCCAACCATGAATTCATACCCATAGCACTTAGGAGTTCTGCTTCTTGCAGAACTTCTTGGGTTTATTATTATTCCTCTTCAATATTTTCTTTATAATGTGGAACTGAAATTCAGTGGACAATTCTGAGTATGCTAACATTCCAATTTACAGAGAAGGGAATCTAGTCTTGTTGCTCTGTTACTGTCTCAGTATAGACAGCTGGAAATTGCAGCTTTTGTTGCTGTATCACTATGGAAACTCATGCCTAATTTGTTGTTCACTATCATACATAAGTCTTTTTCGGAATGATTACTTCCTTCCTCCTGTTACGTATGTCTCGGATCACTGTTGTGCTTCAGTAACAAGAGCAGGTAATAGAGCAGCGAGAACCCTAATCTTTTCAGAATTATTTTTAGAGTTTTATGATAAACTTGTTTTTTTTTTTTCCCTGTTAATTTCCCTAAATTAAGGTAGAACCAGGGGATTTTTTTTTTTTTTAACTTGGTAGTTGGTAAATTCTTTCTCCTTATGGCTTGGACTTCTACATCAGACATTTTATTTTGTCAGTTTTGTTTTATGCTTTTTTAAGAAGGAGAAAGGCTTATATTTGTGGGGAAAAAGAAAAAAAATTATATAAGATACCTGCAAGATATAAAATTTGATCTTTTGGTCTCATATAGTTTCTGACTTGGAAGTCAGTTGGTCTGGTAATATCTGAGCTGTGGATTTTTTTTTTTTTGCTCAGTGAATTCAATTAACACCAATATTGGAAAAAACAAAAAGAAACTGGTATGTTTTATGTAAGGACTATAATCATGCAATGATTACACTTACAATAACCATGAAAGGGAGAATGAAGGAAACAGGATTTGCTGTGGAACACATGGTCTCATGGGCAAAGCCTCCAATTTCTCTAATTATGTACGTGTCACAGGCTACTGTCTATTTCTGGATAACGCTCTTCATTGGGCAGGGTTTGTTTCCTATTAACTTCAGCCATGGCCTTTACAACACCATCTACAATTTTGCTAAATTCTTTCTCTGTGGAACCGGAAATTAGATGAACAAATGTCATCTCCAAACTGCATTTCAAGTATTTTAAATAGACAGTGCTTCAGGTGCATTATTACTTCTGAGCTAGAATCTTGTTAAAAGTGTTAGTAGCAACAGTGATTCATTTGAGATTTTGGGGAGGGGGGGAAAGTTTGTACGTGTGATAAATTATAGAAATATGCTAATATACCAATACTGGAGGATTTCACAGGTGTGAAAAGACTGACTATTTCTCTTGGAGGCCATAGCCAGAAATTCTTAAGTAGCTGCTGTTAGTAGTTGAAGATACTGTAGCCACACTTAGAAGATGATATCCTGGAAAATTTGAGGAATTTGAGAAGAGATAAGAGCTGAATACAACGAAGCAATGAAAGGTTTAAAAATATCTGTGAGAATTTCAATGACTCTAACAAACAGCAACCATATTATATCAATAAGTAATATTCATCTAGGCTGCATGATATATTCTGCATGTGTATGTTCCCTGAACAACTCTGCTGTCTGATAAATCATGTTCAGAAATTATATTTTCAGTAAGATTAAAAAAAGAATTTCCAAGAGAAGAGGTTTCCTAATAGTGCCAAATTTTGTTCTTTAAGTGTTGATAAACACATTTGGAGTTCTTAATCAAAAAGGTACTGACAAAATATAGCAAGAAGGATAAAGGAGAAGAATGAGTATTTGGCAGCTAGGATGGTCATTACTTACGGTTAATAAATCAATCCAGATTGAGGTTAAAATCAAATAACCAAATGTTATTTACTTCAAAGCATTCTTTCTGTTACTAGAGTTGCAGTTGGACTGAGGCTTGAATTTTGACTCAAGATTTTTTTGTTTCTTTTATGTATATGTGGATGGATATATATATATATATAGATCAATAAAAAGAATAATCTATTCTTCAGAAATTTAAAGAGGATGTCAAGGTAAGGCAGATGATATCATAGCTGGATGTTATTATGAATGCGTGGATCTCTCATTATGGAGTTTTGGTTTATCATCCTACACTGTTCTGTGAAATAAGGACTGTAAAAACTGTCTTTGATTTAGATTTTCAGGAACTATTCATTATCGCAATTGGATTTTATAGATTGTTCAGGCCTCTTACTACTGTCTTAAAACAACCTAATCATCCTTAGTAGACAAGTGGTTCTTTGTGGTGTTACAGTTGTGATTGTTTAAAGATATGAGTGATGTATGTGTAGG
>NW_009720112.1:0-113250 GCF_000703405.1 Apaloderma vittatum | reverse complement strand
TAGGGAAAAATAATGTCTTTTGTTGTATCGATTGATGTATCTGGAGAAGCGAGAGGGGGAGAGGAAGAAAACAGGCATGGTTTGAGGTACTCAATCTCTTTTTCTGGCCTCAGAACTCATCTTGTGCTGTTAAATTCTGCCTCTAAAGTAAGATGGAGTAAGGATGACATCAAAAGCAGTCTAAGGTTGGAAATAGGCTACATTTTTACTTCCTAAGCAACCGTTCTTCACTCTGCCACTATTTGTGATTTAAGTTACTGGCATGAAGATGTATGTTAACATTTTAGTCTTTCCAGTTTCTTGTTTTAGGAGATGTATTTTCTTTACTGTGCTTTAAAGGATATATTGCATTTACCTAGCTTTGGAAAATGCATGTATGAAAGTGCGCATGTTTTTATGGTGGAGTACATCTCTGAAATTTTGAAGACTTTTGTAAAGCATTTTTTGACTTGCAACAATGAAATGAGAAATTTTCTGTAGTGCTTTATTACCTATACCTTCTTGCTAAATTAGGCATAGATCATTCATGGTTGAATACTTCACACTAATAGTTTATTAATTGTCTTCTGGTCAGCTCTGTAATCTCTCTAGCTCTTTATAATAATCCATGTGGAGTATCACTAGATTATTTGAATTTTACCTGTTTAGGGAGGCCCTGACTGTTATGCATATTTATGTGCCTTTCTTAAGTTATTTTTTAACGTGCTGGGAAGATACCTCTACCTGTACCTGTATTTTTGATATTTTATTTACCCTCTGTGCAGGTAGGCAAAACCTAATCTTTTTTTCACGTGTCAATTTTTTGTCATGTAAACTTATTTTCTCATTTCTGATATTTTTCTTGAAAACCATTTCAAGGGATTAAACGTTAAGATTACTGATACCTATGCATTGTCTATCCAAGCACATTTAATGAATTAAAATTTAGAAATTTGAAATGTGGATGTCTGTAACAAATACACATGTATAACTAATGAGCGGTCTGAACAAAGCCATCTTAAATGATTTCACTGACATATATAAATGTAATGTGTGTAAAAACTTGATTAAGAATGCTTGTTGTTGAACTGATTTTTGTATGCCATATAACCATTGCAGTGTAACACAGCAGAATCTTACTGGGACTCGGATTGAGTGGTGTGATATTGTTGGGTTCCAAATCAGACTCCTTAAAGACAAGGTCTTTGTTGCTGAAAAGATAAACTTCAAATTTTGTATTGCTTCTACAGATTTGATTTTAAAAATATTGTTGGGTTCCAAATCAGACTCCTTAAAGACAAGGTCTTTGTTGCTGAAAAGATAAACTTCAAATTTATATTGCTTCTACAGATTTGGTTTTAAAAAGGGATTTTGGTTAGCTTTTAAAAGAAGAAGCTTTTAAAATAAGCTTAGTATCTAGCATACTATAATATTTATTGTACAAAAAGGTACAGTGTTTTGAATTTGCTCTTTGTAGAAAATGTATGTACTTGCCTAATTCCTTTCTTCTCATCTTATATGCTTATTAAATAGTAAATGACTAAAATGGAAATCAAGTTTGTATGAAAACTTTGTGGCAAAAATTTAGCTCTGCTACTGTCAATAATGGAAAACATGGATGTAAACATAGTGTAATATAAATTTAAGAATGTACCAGAATGGGTAAGTTTTAAATTTGTCTCTGCTCCTGCTTGGCTGATATACTACCAAAGAAAATTAAATATTTATATTTAAATGTGATGCAAAGTTTTATGGGTGGGTAGTTTACAGCTTTTTTTCTTTGTGGCAGAAATAAGAATCTCCAATACTGAAAAGAAAATGTCTTAGGATTGGAAAGCTTTTGAGATTTGAGTTCTTGAAGCTTCTTTCTAACTTTCTTTATACTGATAAAAGACAGTTGTAAAAAAAATATCAGTAATTACTGATGTAGGAAAACCACTGTGACTTATTTCTTTTTGTTCTACAGTAGTCTCATGAATGAGTATTTCTAAGAAATCTAAGAATGCATTTTGTTTAGCATAGATAGTGTGTGGTGGGTTTTTTATTGTCTTTTTTTTTTTGGTGGATAGTTTTCTGTATCAGCCACTGGATCAGAATATCTCTGAGTCTGAATTTTTTTTATTTTATCCCTAGACTTTTTACTTCCCTAAATAAAAATTAAGAATATTTCACAGTTCCCAAATAGTCATCAGTTCATCAATATCGAAGTTTCTTTTTCTCATTGATATTTTAAGTGTCTGGTATCTGAGAAACACGGTGGACACTCATCAGTTTTATGTTCTCTATGACTTTAGGTATGTCAGCTGGAGTGGAGATATTAAATGACAGTTTTCCAGGAAATCTGATTCTGTACTACAGATGCCAAAGTCTAACCTAAGCATAAAGTTGACTAAGTTTGAATTATGAGGCTCCATCTTCATGCTGCTGTCCATCTATTTGGTCAAGTAGAATGAAATCAAGATTTACATTTTGACATTTATCTAAGGCTGCTGGGTTTATCAGTTGTTATCATTCGCTGTTTTATTTTGCTTTGGAGAAAGGCATACACTGCAGAGTTGTTAAAGTTAATTCTTTTTTCCAAGCAAGTTTGAGATGGAAGCAAACCCCTCTTGAGACATTATTGTCTGGAAAAATCACTTATGCAGGTATATAAACTTAATCTGAATTAGAGATTACGTTCACCAAAAAATCTCTAGTATTTACAAGCAAACAATTGAGGCAAAAAAGAATATATATTTTGGAATCTATAACCAGTCAAAATCTAGACTTTCTGTTAATTTTTGTAGTTTGATTACATTGATGTATACTACAATGTTGCACTGTATATACCGCAGTGGCCAAATTCCTTAAAGCTATATTTTGGTATACATTTGTGTTTTATATATACATATGTGCATATGTATATGTCTGACTTGAAAACACGAGAGGCTGAATTGAGTGCATTTGGGCCATACAATTTTTGTAACTGCAGTTGCTACAGGGTGAGGATACTACTTTTTTTTTTTATATAACGTCATTCAACTTAGGGAAAAAAAGAGAAAGAATGGTGGAACCAGATTCATGATGGAAATTTTCTTATATCTTATGATATCATAATGTGGTAATATTACTTTTTACAAGGGAAAGGCTTGAATTATCTGAAATGTCTGTTAAAAAATATAATGGATTATTTCAAAGGAGCCTTTGAACTTTTTAAAAGTAGTTTCACTGATCTCTGTAATGGAAAGTTCTACAATTTTATTGTAAATCAAAAGTGCATAGGGTAGGATGATATGTATAGTGATTGAAGCAATTATTTACTGAGGAAGCCATATGAAATGTTAATTAAATAAGAAACAAAATGATGACATTTAAAATAGAATGCATGTTCAATTGATTTTTCTTTTTTTAAATGTTGAGATGAACATACTGCAGTTTTGAAGAAAAATAATTTTGCCATTTTGGGAACTTGTGTCTATATTGGTTATGTATAAAATTAGATTTATAAATGATGATTCTTCCAAGTTGGAATCCTTTCAAGTACATATAATTTTATTTTGGATCAATAATTCAGTTGTTCTTGGAATAGAGGGTGCATGTGAAGCTTTGGTAAATGCGGTGTAGTGTGCATCTCCATGAAATTATCCAAAGCTGTCAAGACATGTATCATCCTTTAAAAAGTAATGAATACAGATAGGTTAGTAAACATAGCCAGTATTCAGGGTTAGCAAAACAACTGCTGTCATGATGAAATATTCTCTCTTGGCAAGACAGTTAAATTCATAAACTTTTTCTGTTCCAGGTGTCTCTAAGAACATTTTAGATGTCAGTGTTTGGTACTTATTGCATAGGTACTGGATGTTTCAGATTTAACACTGTCTTGCTTACAGCAAACTAATGGCCAGGTGTGTTTGATTTCCTATTATGGTGGCATCTGTCACTCAAAATGTCAAAAATGTATTATAAATGCCATAAACAAAATCAGCACTGTGATGATCTTGATGTCGGTGATGTGACATGCTTACGTTTTTTTCAGTTGAAGAACTTTTTATTTATGGTTCAATACCCTCATTTTTAGTTAATTGTCTTCCATGCAAATTCGGTATTCTTTTTTTTTTTTTACTGAAGTATTTACATCAGAATGCAGAAGCGTAGAACTGAAGTAAATGAATAAATGTTTACACTGAAGTGATGAAGATGAAATGTTACAGACTTTACTGCTTTTAGATTTTTTTTAACCTTTTTATATAAAAGCAATAGCAGGTTGAGATACTGTGCAGAAATTGTTGGAACCTGAAGATAAAAACAAGCTGCAATATGCATAGGTTAATTCGTGTTAACAGGGGAAGGAAAATATTTGCTTTCTGAATGACAGGGCAGAAGAAGAGAAGCTAGTGCTGAAAAATTTTTGAAAGTTGTGATATTCTATAAGAGGAAATTAATTTGGAATTAGTTGGGGAAGAGCAGTGAAGAAGTCAGTATTCTGTTTGCACATTGTGCTTGAGTTTATTAAGCTTATGGCTTCAGGACTTCCGTATTTTGCTACTGACTGTTGATGGTGCAAATGGAGAGTTAGATCTTGTAATGCATTTCCTGTGTTATCCTTGTTTGCTGCTGGTGATTTTAATATATGAACCAAATGTGAACCCAGTACTGGGTCGTTGTGCAGAGTGTCTTTATGTATCTGATATCTTACAATAAGTGACGGAAAAAGCAGAGAAGATTTGAATTTTGATGGTGAAATTGAGTAGGAAATTTAATATTAAGGGAATAAAGAAATTCCTGAAAGTTAATGTACTATGTTATAGACAATAAGAGCTTTCCACTTTGCTTCTGTAGAAACCCAGCGTTCAGCACATTATTCAGCAAGTTCCTTGGACACCCAAATATAACTCAGGATTTGTGAGTCAAAACCATATTGTTCTTTGGTTGTTCAAGAGGATTGTGAGGAACTCTTGACTGAACTAACCTGCCTCATGAGAAGGTGGAAACTTTTTTTTTTTTTGAAGTGTAGAATATAAATACTATTTGTTACAGGAGGTAACCAGTTGCTCCAGATCTGGAACCGCCCTGTGATCCTAAATGGGGCTAGTCTGATAATAAAAAAAAAATGTTGAAATATTGACCCACTGCTCTGCACCTCAGATTCTCATTTGTTTTTCCCATTCTCCTATTAACAGCCACTGTAATTGAGACCATCTTCCTACTTATGGAGTTGTCTTGGATTTGGCTTTGGCTTTACTGTAAAAGTAAAGAGGTGTCACAGCAGGTCAGATTAGGTTGCTGTCTAATCTGGTACCCTAATCTGGACAATGACCAGTAGCTGATGCTTAAAAAAAAATATTAGTGATAGTGATACCACAGAGTTGTGAGTTCCCACCAGTCTAAATTAGGTACAGACTGTCAGAAGTCAGATTATAAAATTCTGTTCATATCAAGCATTAAGATATGCATTTTCGTTGTGTTTTTTTTTTTTTTAAGGGAGCAGAAACCACTAAATAAAACTCCTGTTTTGTAGCTACTTTTTTTTTTTCACTAGCAGTTGAAACTGGAAGATTCTTGTGCACTGTATAGGGGATCTGAGATGTTACAGTGTGTATATAGTTAAATTATGTTTTCCTCCCACAAAAGGTATTTTAATCTTCCTATCGAAGAGGTTGTGAAATAGTCTGAAATGTGCAATTTTTTGCTTTGAGAAATTAAGAAAAATAACACTGTGTTTTATGTAAATACATCTGCTTTTTAGGATCTGACCTCTAAACCTTAGACAGATAATATCTACTGTTACACCACTGCTCATGGTGGCTCTGATAATTTTTTTTTGTGGTTTGAGAAACTCCATGGAAGCTTCTAATTTTCATAGTAGCACTACCATGATGAACTGTAGCTCATTATTATAAACCGATGGCAGCTTTAATACTATTACAGGCAGAGACTTTTTATTTAAGGGAAACATTATCCAGTAACTGGTTGATTTCTGACACGGTATTACATAAAGCTTCCTGTTAGGTAGGAGAGCAAAGAGAAATGGATTTGAACCCATTAGTATCAGAATTACATGTCAAAAAGCTAGAGCAGAGTTCAATTTATTTCTGCAATAAAGTGTAAGCTAGAGATTGACTTGACAATTATTTTACCTTACATTGCTCTGTTTGTTCTGAGATGACTATTCTAACATCAAATCATCTTGTTTGGACATTTTTTACTTAATAACATGCTAGTCTAAATATGCATTATGTTATGTAGGAGCTGAAACTGTGATGTTTTCTCGCGTAGAAATGAGGTTTTTATTACTTTTTTTACTAAAAGATATGTATACAGTGGAACATATTCAGGATAGATTTAAAACAACTGCATATGTTTCTGCTAAATCTGGTGTACGTTGTTGAATAAGGTTTACATTGTCATTGAAAGGATAATCTTTGTGAAGCTTTTAGTAGCTTGGCATAAGCAATATAAATCTGCCCTAAAATGTTTGTCTTCTCTAAGCTAGTCACTGAGCAGGGTTGTTGCGTCTCTTTATCAGTCTCTTGTTTCCCTAATAATTTCCCAGGATAAGTGACAAAAAAATAGACAACCATTTCCTTACTATAATTTTCAACTTGGAGAAATATACTTGCTCAGCATTTTTGCCCATTTCATATATATAGCCTCCAAGTGAACACTGAGGTCCGTGAGTCCACATCTGAAGCCTTGCACATTGTAAGAGACTTCTACTGGAATGGCAAATCTCACTGTATTTTTGTTGTCTTGAAATAATGCTTCTCTACAGAATGCTTGTTTTCTTTAATTGTGTAGTATAATATTTTGAAGAGTGTTATGTTCATTGTCATTGTGCTTCTTTTAGCCTCTGAAAAGCCACATGAAGCTTGACAGAATTAAGATTTTTATTATGTATTATACCAGTGTGAATTCTCCTCCCAGGTTTTTCATATGCCTTTGCACACTTCAGTGCAAGACCATGTTATATTCGAGGGTAGTCCAGAGAGGTAGAATGCTGCTTGCATTGCATCTTGTTGTGTGTTCATATTCTGATCTTCTGTAAACTCTGTGGGCAAAGGCAATCCCAGCATCAGAGGACTAGAGTATTGTGGGATTCATGACTGGACACGTTTGCACTGGAAATTTGACATTGGTGCTGAGTAACTCCAATGTGAGATTTA
Organism: Apaloderma vittatum; assembly: GCF_000703405.1. Lineage (NCBI taxonomy): Eukaryota > Metazoa > Chordata > Aves > Trogoniformes > Trogonidae > Apaloderma > Apaloderma vittatum. The sequence goes on along the minus strand of NW_009720112.1, from coordinate 106,129 downwards.
GAATTGCCTCAATAGCCAGAGTAAACTGAATATCTTTCCTGGCAGGCATATGGAATGGCAATTCCATGGGTTTGGAATAGCCAGGATGAAACTGTAATAACTCTTCCCTATGGGTTGTCTCTTCCCTGAGTATGCAGAAGGACCAAACAAATTTCTTTGAAGCAGAGATTAATACAGCTACTTACGTAGGTAAACTGTGATTTTGCATGGATTCTATCTGTTTTTATAATAAAACTAATTTGAGTAATATATATATTTTATTGATTTAAAGTGTGCTTGTTATAAAAAACAGCCTACAAAAAGAGTTTGTATATATTCAGGAAGAGAAGTTCTTTTTGCCAGGAATTTCTCATGCATAAATACAAATGAATATTCTAAATGTAAATGTTTGGCTAGATTATTCTTCAGAGACACATATTGATTTCTGTTGTCATCCTTCAGTGAGATTTAGTGTAGATTACTAGGAAATCCTTTCCAAGCACATACAGAAAAAAATATAAAATATGATTTCCTTGACAGTCAGTGAAAAGAGGCAGAGCAGATGTTAACAAATTAACTATGTTTACTCCATCTTCTCCAGTGTAAGAGTCTTTCAGTTTTTAAAAAACGAACTTGCTTGCTTATAGTATACAGGTCCATATTGTGCTTGATGTGCTAGAAAGTATGTTTTAAAATTCATAGCTTAGCAAAAAGTAAAGCTATGTATTTCCTGTTTTTTCTTTGCGGATCTAAATGTAGAGGTGTGGGCTCTCTCACCATGGTGGGAAGTACTGCATAATTTTGCAGCTTAAACTACTCTAGCGCAAGTAGAATATGAGTCTCATGGTAAAACTGTGTGCAGTGGCAAAGTTTAATCCTAAAATATTTGTTAAGCTTTCTAATAAACCTGAAATTCATGAATCGTTGAATGCTATAGTAGGTTTGATATTATGGATTACACTAATTTTAGGTTTCAGTGGTTAAATACAAATATAGTTCTGCAAATAAGATACTTTCCCCTTTTTTCCTTCCTTGTTATTTAGAAGGTACAAAATCCATTTCAGCAATTCAGTCAGACTGGAGGGTCTGAATGACCTATGAAGAGTTTGTTTTTGCAAACTATGTAATTTTATAGCTAAGAAAATAATTGATATTCTTAAGTGTTAGTCACTTCTGTTTTTTGAGCCTTGACTAGATTAGAGAATGAGAATTCTTAGCTCAACTGGAAGAAACTTTGCAAAATATGAGTCTGACAGAGCAGGTGTTTTGTTTTTTTCTTTCCCCAAAATAGTTATCGGAGGTTTTATTTAAATCCATTTGAATTAAAACAAAGAAAACCTATGCTGCTGCAAGCATTTTGATTAATAATGTCTTTCACCTCTGTTCTGTGAGTCATGGTCACTTGTGCAGTCAGTTTCTTCAGTTTGCAAGTAACCCATAGAGTTTTATTTAAGAAATGCAATAAATAAAATAGTCATCCTCATGTGAAAGTAAAAACCAGAAATATGCAACACAACCAGCTAAAAGCAATATCCTGTATCAGAAAATAAGAAAGAAAACAGCTATCATACACTGGAAGAGAATGCTGATCTTTGTAGGTCAGTTGTATTTTTAACTGCTACTGATCATGCGAGTAGAAATTAAAGTTATATTAAAACTTATGTCTTGGAGGCACTGTTAGATACCAGTGTTGAACTTCTTGATATAGATGAGTGGTAATAAATATCAAGTTCATCTAAATTCATAACAAATTACATCAACAGCTACAATATCTGAATGAATTTTGTTTCCTTGGCAGTGTAATATTAATTCTTGTAAACAGTGTATAAATGACATGACATTAATAGTTTTTAAAGTACTGTGAATAAATATTCAACATATATACTTTAATACACAGGAGATGACAGCACAGTATTGTGGTACATAACTTTTAAGATTTGAATCATAATTATCCACTGCTTTGCTTGTTCTGTAGATAATAATAAACATACAGACTTGGAAGCAAAACTCAGCTTCTGTTCTTTCAAGGGGACGGTGGTGCTTGTGGTTGTATATGGCTAGTAGTAAAATTACAAATATTAAGATTATACACCTATGTGCTCGTATTTTCTTAATCCATTTGGAAGCATTTGAAATTCAGATTTTTTTATGAGCTCTCTCTAATGTACTTCAAGAAAACAAAGCAGGAAGACTTTGGGAAAAATATTAATCTTTCTGGTAAAACTGGCTTTATAATAAGCCAAGCAAGCAGAGGCATTTTAACATAATTTTCTCCCGATTTAAACAATTTTAATTTTATCACTTTGCCAAACTGTATTCCTTTGCATGAAGTATATGCTGGAGATACTTTTGAATTTGCATTTTCATTAGATTTAGCATTCAGCACCTAATGCCATAAATTTGTTTTCGAAACTCTTTAATTCCCCTGAGTGTTCCAACATATTGAATGCTATTTGCTTTGTATTATGTTGGCAGCAAATCTGCAGTGAAAATGCTGTCAATATATATTCATAGCTAACATTGTTAACTAAAAGCAATATTGTTTTTCTATTGTAAGCTGTCACAAATGTTTGGCACCCTGTTGTGTAAGCCAAAAAATTGTCAAAGAAAGGAATGAATATTTTTGAAAGAAAGTGCAGTGATAGTGTCAAGTTCTCTGTATTAAAATACAGTCCTGTTTATACAGACCTTTTACAATTTATAAAATTGTGTTTTGTAGTAATATAAGTTAGAATATTGTCAGCACATGCAGGCTGTTACGGATATTATATTAAATGATAGGAGAGGAGTAAATGATACAGCCATTTTACTTTCCAATATAGTATAATGCTTATCAGGTCATAAAATGTATTTTACTAAACACAAAGATTATTTTATTAGATGTGCTATGTATGCGGAAAATGAATGTAAAATGTTCTTTTTTGCCCGTTTTTGAAGATGGAGTCTATAATTAACAAGAACAAATGCCAAGTTTTTAACATTCTTCTTGGGACTATGCTTATATTTGTGCAAGTCTTACTGATTTTGTTTATATAAATTTACGTTTTCTTTTTCTCAGTCATTCATTCTTGTCTAATGAAACTTATTTTGGTATCTGCATGCTATTATAAGAATATCGCCGAACAAAGTATTTCAGAGAATTTCTGTTGGGGAAAAATTTGTGTGTAAGAACAAAAAGAGAAAAAATCTGCCTACTACACAAATAACTGTTAATGCTAAGAGATAGTAAATGCCCATAAGTTAAAAAAGACAAATGGCAATCTTTCTGCTACTATGTTAAGTCAGAGAACTTGTGACTTAAGCAGAGTAAATAGAAATTTCTAGATGAGGTAGTCAAAACAAGCACAAGAAGTTGCCTTGCCATGGGCTAGCTTGTGCTGGTACAAGAGTTAGTACAGAGTTCAGCTGACATCAGTGGAGGACACTGTGAAAAAAGGATGCTTCAGCCCTCTGCGTGGCTCTCGCTGAGGTATCAGAACTTCATAAAGAGAGAGTTTTTCTAGTACTCTCATCTGTCCAAGGTAACTTTTTTTCTAAATTCTCGTAGCTGAAAAGATTAATCCAGGTATAGTGAAGTATTGGAAAATCCAAAAAATTTGTCACTGCCAAATTCATTGGTGTCAGTCTTCAGAAAAATATGCTGTTTTCTGAACTCACTGGATCACAATGTGTCAAATTTAGGCAATATTTTTGGGGAAAACCTTAATACATTGATTGCTAAATGCTAGAACCAAAAAGAAACTTGTGTTCTGATCTACTTTTCAAATACAATCATTGCTAAATCTCATTGACTGCTATTCTTCATCCAGCAATATATTGGTGATACACGTTAACGTGGATTCTCGTCTATGATATCAGCACATATCCCAAATACATACTACCTGGTCATACTACATTATGCCAAAAACTTTTCTTGCAGCTGATTTCACCCCTTTACTTCATAACAGCTTTCTCCTTCTGCATTGATACATAGTCTACTAGAGAAATATGGGAGCCACAAGTGATTTCACAAAGTCCGTTATGGACTCTCCATTTTTAAACATTTTCTTGGAAGTGCAAAATAACAATTGACTTCAGTGAAATTTCAGTACTGTTAGAAACTTGGAAAATTGGCCCTTATTTTTTTGCACTGATTTCTATACATACTCGTGTGTAGTTTCAAACAAGATTTCGTAAAACTTTAGAGCTTCCTGCAGTGATAAGGGTAGACTTTATGACAGTGGCATAATTGTAGAATATACTGCAAATACCTGAGCATTATGATGCTGTCTTGACCCACTTACACCTGATAGGGGTTAGAGTCAAGGTGATTCGTTTTGATCGCAAAGGTGAAATTAAGACACAAACGGTGTCAGATGTCACAAAAGTAAAACCCTTTATTGACTAACAACCACTGGAGAGCGATAGGAAAGAAAGATAAGGAAAAGGAAAAGCAAAGCAGTAAAAGTTCAAGATAGCAAGAAGTATAGCTGCCACCATAGATCCAGCGACGTCTCAGAGGTCCGCCTGTTTCGATTCGGTGGGGAGGATCTCCAAAGAATAGCTGTTCACGGTGGCGTTATATAGTGTTCCAAGAGCCGCTTTGCCCATTCTCCGCCTGGTTAGCGCATGCGTATGAGGGTCGTCAAGAGCGATCTTCACCCCCTTCAGCGTCGCCTCCATCAGTGGAGCATGCATAAGTGTCCAGAGAGCCCATTTTCGCCTTGCAGGGCACCCACCCTATCAGCAGTTACACCTGATGGGCTTGCAAACCGGTGGGCTTGCAAGACAGCCGCTGTATCAGGTCCAGAAGTTGTTGTTCAGAACTTCGAGCCCCATGGCTTATCTGGGCTGGGCCCTTAAGTTGTATCAGTAGTCAAGTCAAGTCCAGTCCTGTGGCTTATCTGGACTGGGCTCTGAAGTTGTTGTTTGGAACTTATCAGTGGTCCAAGCTTGCAAACAGCAACCTTGAAGTTTCTTCGCGGGCAATTTCAACACAGTCTTTTCTTCATGGACACTTCCAGCAAGGCTGAGACAAACATTTTTAACACAGTCTCTTACAGACGCCTTTCAAAGTAAATGTCTTTGACACTGTTTTTCTTTTTATTATCTCCAGTAAAGAAAGCAGGAGAGACAAAGTCTTTCTGTTCCTTTCTGTTTCCATATTACAACTGATAAATGGCCTCAAATTATGCAAGGGCAGGTTTAGGTTAGACATTAGGGAAAAACTTCTGCACTGAAAGGTTTATTGAAGACTGGAAAGGCTGCCTGGGAAAGTGGTTGAATCACCAACCTTGGATGTGTTTAAAAACTGCCTAGATATGGTGCTCAAGTACATAGTTTAGAAGTGGGCCTGCTAGAGTCAGAGAATGGTTGGAGTTGATAATGAAGGCATTTTCCAACTGAAACTATTAAATGTTTCTATGTTCATTCTGACTAGACACAGGGGAGCCTGCAGTACTGTTCTTCTGTGATCCTCCCAGGAGAAGAGCTTCTGTCAGTAATTACTCTCTCAGAAACTGTGGATCATGAAGTAATGCACCTTTGTAGAATTTTCAAAATTATTTATGAAGCTTTAGAAAGCGATGTATCACTTTATCTGGTAGATAGACTTCTGTCATCTCTTGCTATCCTTTGAGTTCCTTTTTATTATCTAGTTTAATATACAATGTGCAGGGGACCTTCAACATTTTACTTATTCCTCTTGCTTTGTTAAATGTAAATCTGATACTGCAGGAAGAATGAAGATGTGTAAACAGAGTTATTAATCATGCACAAATTTTTGCTTCTTTGGCTTTTCCATGTTGTTTAAACAATTGTTTACCTTCTGTTACTTTATATGAAATTTACTTTTTCATGCTAGAGAGTTTAGACTTTTTAAGAAATGAAGGCCTGTTGCTTGTGTCCACCTGGAGAAGTGATGTCACAGAAAGGGCAGCACACTAATTTTTTTCTGTGAGCCAGTATTTTGCCTATCCTGCTGATGAATTTATGTGGAGGACTCTTCCAAGATATGTTGTCTGCTCTTTCTACTAGAAGGAATGACTCAGAATTCTCCTGTGGGTGGCTACTGCAGTAGTGGAGCACAAAGACTGAGAAAAGTAATAAAGCAAATAAGAAAGACAGTAAATATAGACCAAAACATCCTCATTTACTTTTAGAAATAAGAGAGGAACAGTATTAAGGTACATAGATGAAACAAACCGGCACTTATCCATGTTGAAATCTATAAAATGTCTTTGATTGCTCAAGGGATCTTTAAATATAGCATTATTTTCTCCGTCTTATGGATGACTTGACCACCTTCACTATGAATTTTTCATGATTTTCCTGACCCAGCAGCTCTTGCCTGTGGAGAGAGTAATACAGTATTGATTTGGGTGTTAGGTTTCTGCCTTTTTTGCCACAACAGGATTTTTGTAGCCTAGAAACCTCAATCCCTGATTACTCATTAGAGACTTGAACAACTTTTCTTAGATCTGGAATGTAAAAGAAGAATCACTTGGTTACTTTTGTCATAGGTAGCCTTTGTAGTGGAATTTCAGCTCATCTCGATAATGACTGTTGTTATTAAGGTTTCCTGATTGAATGGGCACAACTAGGCCTTCAGACTGCAGAAATACTGTTGTCTAACAATTAGTGTGTTTGCAACAGAGTGATATTGGCAAATGTGCTTATTTAGAAGCATACTGCAAAATAGTAGAATAAGTAGGGGTCTGTCCTCCTGCATTCATCCTGGCATTGATGTCTTGGTGACTTATTTGCGGTGCCTCCTGGGTATATTAGAAAATTGAAAAGAGGCCATGATGTTGCTATTTCTCATTTAAACTGTTTTTTTTTCTTTAAAAAAAATAAATCCATATCTTACATCCTCTGAAAAGTTACTATGAGCATTGCCATGGAAACAAGACTTTTAAAAGGGACCTAACTGAAATTTAACAGCAGTTTTTATTTCTTTGTGATTCATACTTCATAAAAATGCAAATGTCACACTAATACATGTTTTACCTTAATATTTTATACTACCATTTAGTCTTAATTGGTATAACGTTTTTCTTAATTAAATTTTGAGCTTCTTTGAATGATTTTAAAATTGTACTGTGGACCTATCAAGCTTTAAATTTTGACTCTGTGACACACAATTTAAGATACTGTCATAGAGCAAAATCAATCATTTCAACCTGCAATCACAAGCACAACAAAAGATTTAAAAGACTTAAAAAGGCTTTTTGTCCTGACTGGAAATTTCTTGGCCTTTATAATCTTCATTTCTAGTAAAGTATCACAGCAAAATGCATTCTATCATTTTGATTTCTTTGTTTTTCATCTTATTCCTCTAACTATGTGAAGTTGTTTAGAAGATAAATTATGCTGCTTTCTTAAATAAAGCTTGTATTCATAGTTCTCTTAAGAGAGGTAATTTCATTATCCAAAGCTACAGTGTGCACTGGAATACATATATACTTATATCAATGTGTGTAAATGAACTATATTAATGTAAAATTTTGTGTATGAACATAAAACTGTTGGTGGTGTTCAAAAATGAAAAGATATATAGCATTGTCTTATAAATGTCTATTGAGTTAGACCTCATGTAACAGCATTCAGTCTTTAAAAAATGAAAATTAAGACTGTTAGAACAGATGTCTCATTGATCAGGACTGAAATCATACAATTATAGAATTGTTTACATTGTAAAAGTCCATTAAGATCATAGAGTCCAATACTACTAAGTCCACCACTAAATCATGTCCCTAAACACCACATCTACATGTCTTTTAAATACCTCCAGGGGTGGTGACTTCACTACTCTTCTAGGAAACCTGTTCCAGTACTTGACAACCCTGTTGGTGAAGATTTTTTTCTTAATGTCCAATCTAAACCTCCCCTGGCACAGCTTGAGGATGTTTTCTCTTGTCCTATCAGTTGCTAAACTCTCCTTTCGAGTAGCAGTGGGGAGTGATAAGGTCTTTCCTCAGCTACCTCTTCTCCAGGCTGAACAACCCCAGTTCCCTCAGCTGCTTCTCATAAGGCTTATTCTTGAAACCTGTTACTTTGTTGCCCTTTGTTGACCACACTCCAGCACCTCCCTGATTTTCTTGTGAGATGCCCAAAACTGAACATGGGATTTGAGGTGCAGCCTCACCAGTGCTGAGTACAGGTGGACCGTTGCTTCCCTAGTCCTGCTGGCCCCACACTGTTTTTGGTACAAGCCAGAGTGCTGTTGGCCTTCTTGGCCACCTGGACACACTGCTGGCTCATGTTCAGCTGACTGTCAACTAACAACCCCTGGCAGTTGGCCTTGTTGATGCTCATAAAATTGGCCTTGGCCCATTGATCCAGCTTCTCTAGGTCCCTCTGTAGAGCCTCCCTACCCTTGAGCAGGTCAATGTTCTTGCCCAGTTTGGTACCTGCAAACTGACTGAGGGTGCACTTGATCCAGATCATTGATAAAGATATTAAACAGAACTGACCCCAACACAGAGCCCTGGGCAACACCACTTGTGACCAGCCGCCAACTGGATTTAACTCCATTCACCACTACCCTTTGGGCTTGGCCAGCCAGCCACTTTTGTACCCTGTAACGAGTACACATATCCCAGCCAACAAAGTACATCTTTGTTGAAATGGTGTCTACCAAGCATTGTTCTTGTGTTAGGAACTCACTTGCTAAGGAGCACTTGAATTATCATTCTTTTTTTACTGTGTCGTTCTAAATACGTTGGCAAGAAAGTAGACATTTATTGAGGATTTATGTTTGTATTAGGCTGGTTTTTTATAATTTCATTACCAGAATTGCGCAGTTCATTTGGAAAAAAATATGAATAATACTTGGCGGAAAGTGAATAATCAAAAAGCACGTGCTGTGGTTGCCCTCACTTGTGTACATTTTTTTATGATAAAAATAAGAATCTTAAGTTTTGCAAAAAGAAAATAATCTCCCTTCTAAAAAGATAAAAATGCATTAGGTTAGATGGTCGCAGCTGTATCACCTATTCTTAAAGAAATATGCTGTTCCTTTTGAAGTAGATTTGTATAATCCTTAAAAATATTGCCACAAAGTCTTTTGAATTTAATCTCTGGTTTTGAAAATGTGGTTACCAGAAGTTTCCCAACAATGTCTTTTTTAATGGAAGGTAACTTTGGATTAATGTCAATGATTCTCATGGATATTTTCCTCCTTGATGGCATCTTATTTGTGAAAAGTTAGGAAGCTAAATGCTTTTCTTTGTTCTGTTTTGGTTATTAAAGAATTAATGAATTATGTATTAGAGCCTTATACAATAAGCATACAGTCCTTTCCCATGTTTTAAACATCTTTGAATACATTCTATTTTGGATTTCCATGAGTAAACTTTTAAAGTTTATAGGAGGTGACAATCAATGCATTTAGTTCTTTATTTTGTACTATTTAGTATTGTCCACAACAAACTGATTTCTGTGTTGTAACTACCTTGATTCTTTGCTGGTGTAATGAGGATCTGCCTACTGCACCATGTTTTGGTAAATAAGAGAATTTGTATCAACAAAATATATTGTTATTGGCCTTCACTTTGAAATACAGTTTCACGTTAACTATTTCAGGCAATGAAGTGTGGGTAAGACATCCAGTTAAAGCCAGTGTCTTTTTGCAATAATAGTTTCACCTATGAAGCCACTGTATCTTGGATCACTGGCATTAAAAAAAACAACTGGTTTGCACCCTATACACTAATAGCCTCACTCAGAAATTGTTGATGCTTAGTGCTGGAGCAGTGGGGATGATAGAACCCTCAGCACTGAACGGTAAATAAACTGCATTTCCACTCTTTATTGTATTTTTATGCATGTTTTGAAACCAAGAAGGAGGAGATGCATGTAAAATTATGCTTTACTATAGAAAAAGTGTGGACACAGAGAAAATGTAGAAATATAGGAAGGCTTCCACCCTGATGACTTGATTGTTTTATTAAGAGACTATTGCCAAATATTTTTACACCCTTTATCTTAAGTTTTGCTGTGCATGTGCTCAAGACTTATAGACACATATGTTGTCCACTCTCTGCAAATACCTTATTCTCATTAAAAGGGTCATGGATATATGTCAGATGATGAAAAGAGTCTCAAACTATATTTGAAGCTCAATTTTATGAAAATTCTTACTGAGATTGAACAACATTGAATACTTATGATAAAGTTCTGGATAAGAGGTAAGTTTTCCCATCAGACAATGATTGCATGAATTTAACGACCCAGTAGAGTCCACGGAAAAATGTTCTAGATATATTTCTAGCGTTTAGTGCAAGTGAAAAATAAGTATGTTTATTGCTGAAATTGTCAGTTATTTAAATACATGAACCTATTAAATAAGTGTATCGTCATTGCCTATACAACAAATGTATTTAAAAGCTTAGAAACATGTTGGTCAGGTTCCCAGGGCTGCCCACTCAGATTTATATGAGTGCGTATAAAAGCTTTCTTTTGTAAACATAGCAAGTCCTGCAGTTTGAGCAGTGTGTTTGCCCATTTTTGCAGGCTCAGCTTATGTACATCTTTCTGAAGGATTAATGCTTGACATTCTGGATAGGTTGTACACAAGAAAAGACAAAATTCTTCAAAATATCAGAATGTTGAGAAGCATGCACACACGTGTGCACTTACAGGAATAGTAGTGGAGAGACAGAAAAATGTATTTGAAAAGTAACCAAATCCTGACTTTTAAACTGAAACAGAATTGTTTAAGAATGTCTTTCTCTACAGTGTATTAATAGTCCCACTTAATTGATACTATCCCTATTTATATTACATGTACTCTGCTACTTGCAATATTCAGTTTTTCTTTTTTTTAAGTAAGTGTTTTTTCTACCTCTCTGTAAAGATGGGAATTTTTTTCCAAGTTAATGAGATTCCTATTTTGCTTAAGTAAGATACACATTCACTATATTTCTGTTATTTTAAAATATATTTGCTATGAATATATTCAACAGTTTGACTTGGGTTCCTCATCCTGTACTCTCTAGTTGAGTGAATTAATTAAAAATTGGTGTTTGTCCGTAAAAGAGTAAATGAGCAGACCCAGTACTTGATGTCAGAAGTAAACCAGTAAATGAACATAATTATGTTTCACCTTCTTATCTATTCATTTGTGTGAGTGTAAGCATTTAGTTAGTTGTATGCAACATAGTGTATTAAACAGTTTCATTTACACTTGAAGAAAAGAAGGATAAAAGAGAAGTTAATGACTAGATAATGATTTCTTTCTGAAAGGCTGATCATCACTTCTAATATTCAGTTCACAGAACATCAGGGTAGAAAACACATTTATGACAGGTTTTTGGTAACTGCACTTTATTTGGAAAGAAATTGTCAACACAGGAAACCAGAGATCATTTTGACTTTAGATGTTAGTGTTATTCCTGCGTACATTTATGGTGTAACAGCTGTATGCAAAGGTGTCTTCTGTCTATATGGTACAATATACTACTTAAAACCAACAGACAGTGATGATGGGTACCATTTTGTTTAAAGCAATTCATACTATAGAGTCAAAACAGTATTACTTTTGTCCTTAAATTTACATAACGAACACAATCTTCTTATTCTGACTGAGAACTGCATGGAAAGCGAAGTGCAGTTCAACCAGCGTGTTGCTTGTTATGATTTTGCTTTTTGCGAGATTGTTTTTCTTTTCCCTAGAGAAACCTGGCATTACATTTGTGATTTGGGTAGGCTTATGGAACAGCAAGCAGTTAGTTTGTCCCAAGGAGGGATTCTGCTATCCAACAGCAAGATCAGATAAGAAAATAATTTGGCATTTCTATACAGGAACATTGTCTTGCTACTGTATCAAGAGAAAACTTATGTTATTATAGACTATATTGATATACATCAAATAAAAAATGGCTAACTGTGGAGAAGTATGCTGTTTCAATTCATTCTAGATTGAATCAGATTAAACAGTGAGGAAAAACAAGATGCACAATCAAGGATTTCACTTTTAACAGGTTAAAATTTGAGAAAGTAGGGACATAATGAGAACATGCTTAGTGGTCAGTGTTTGAACATCCCTTCAGCATTCTGCCCTCTGCATCAAATATACAGAAGTAATACAATGCTTGACAGGAAAACAGTTTCTGTTGCAGACAGTTGAATTCTCTATTATGACAAATGCCTAGACTTAGCTAGGTAACCTTTAAAATGAGGTATTCCTTTAGCAAGCCTGTTTCAGATGTTATTCCTCTGAAAGTTAGAGACTCTCTAATTTCTTAACGAAATGTGTCTATAATCACTTAGGACCTCTTTGTTCTTTTGTTAATACTATTCGTAAGAATAACTGGCTATTCTGCCTCCCTGTGGTTTCTTTCTTCTATTTATTTATGGGGAACAGTCATATCCATTTCGTGACTTCCTTTTTCCCAACAATAAGGTCAGGCCATCAAATTATCTCTAAAGATAAAAGCCTTCTTTCCAGCTTATGGCACTTGCATTCATCATTTCTTGTTTCTGTTTGAATCCCTCTTTCTTGAGCATGCATAAGGAGAAATGAGGAAGGTAATTTTTTTGTATTTGGTCTGAGACTTTGCAATTTTTTCTCCTTGCTTCAGATGTTAATTCCTACTATTGTTTCACTTTTCAGTTAAAGATATTGGAAGTCATTTGAATATTTAGGCTGATCAACTCTTCAGTAAAGCTGACCTCAGTAATTATGTTCCAGAATTTTTCAGCATATGCCCTTTGAAGTAAAGGCTGTTGTTTCCTAATCTGTTTTCACATGTCTTTCTGTTTAGTCTCAATGGAAGTAGCTTATGATTACTTTCCTTAAGGTATTTATTATGACTGCTTTTCTGCGATATATCATTTACAAAGTATGTCTTTAGCTGTATAGATTTCTTACTTCTACTTCTATCAGTATTGTTATCCGTACTTCTGCTGTTCACTTACCAAGTTTGAGTAAAATAGCAGGTGCAAATTTTCAGTTTCTGAAGCTAGCTTAAAGCATTGGAATTGTAATTCAAGGTTGAAATACAGTGTCAGGACTGTACAAAGAATTGTTTATGCCAGACATGTACTTTAGTTTGATCAATACATTAATTCTTTACTTCCCATTAATATCAGCTATAATTTCAAAATCGTTAGGTATAAATAAGAAAGTAATGTGCATAAATTGTGACCTCTTATTTTCCTTGGCTAACCTCTGAGTGGTAAACCATTGGAATAAATAGAGCTGTAAAGTTGGTTGCCACAGAAGTGCTATGTTTGGTCTCAAGTTATTACACAGAATGAATTTTGTCAGATATGGAAAAGCTATGGAATGTGTTTCTCATAATACTACGTTTCAGTTGAGATTCTTTGCATGAATCCTTTGAGACAACACACATGCATTTTAAGCACTAACGGTTTCTCTTAATCTGCTACTAAAGTTCCTGAAAGTCTCTTTCTTTATTACACTGTAGTGCAATACAATTCACTAATATAATTTTGTTCATGCAGAAAGGTGACCTGAGTAACTTATAAAAGGTTGAGCATGATAATGTTATAACAACAGCCAGCATTTTCCATTTAATGGTTAACAGCTTGTCATGGATTAATAAGTAGAATATTGATAGTCAAAGGCAAATATTGGATGCAGAATAGAAAATATAACTAGATAGTGTAGTGCTTGTTCAGCTACTGTATCAGAAAATAAAGTTATTTTTTAATGCCATGATACACGAAACACAAAAAAATAAGACACCACAATCTGAAAACTGGTGTTTCTGCCTACCCAAAAATCAGGAAGGCTGTATGACCTCAAGATTTTTAGTCCTAAAGATCATGCGTGTGTATGACATCCTGGAAAGCCTTGTAAAATAATGAAATAAAGTTTAAGGAGACAGTATGTGTATCAGTAAGGAAACATGGACCACTTGCCAGAAGTGATCTATACACTTCTTAGTGCACAAGTGTTCCTACCATTTAGTTCCTGTTGTAAAAATTAGCAGACAAACCCTACAACAGTAATGATAAAAGACAGCTAAAAAATTACAACAAAGCACTTTACTAGGTGCTTTCATAATATTAATTATTTCTTCAAAGATTTGCATAGGTATAAGACAATATGTATAATGCAGTATGTAGAAATTCCAAAGTGAAATCAGAAAATATTACAAATATACACAGACAAAAATTAATTACAACTAAGATGAAATTACTCATTAAAGAACTGCCAGGTTTGGTGCTAAGTCTAATTTTATTTGACAATTTCATAAATGATGGGGGGGAGGAATGAACCTTGAATTACATTCTTACATTGTACTAAATTGGAAAGTGCTGTACATCAAAGGTGCTGAAAGATTTTAGAATTGTGAATATAAGGTAATAAGTTTTCAGTTTGGATAGAACATTACAGTGTAAAAATAAGAATTCCTTAAAAGAAAATTAAACCATAAAGAAAATGTTGGCCACATTTTTAAAAACTGAAAGATGGAGCCGTTAGAAACTAACATGGAGTGATCTTGCGTAACTTAAGCTATTGATGACTCAAAAGAGAGAGGTATATTACTTCTCAAAATTGCATTCTTTTTGAAGTTCTTCTTCTATTAAACAGTATTTCCTGCGATGTAAAAAACCCAATAAAAATACTTAAATAGCTCTCATTGCGTTTCATGATGCAAATTACCAAGGTATGTATGACATCACAGGGTGATATTTTCTTAGAATTTGAGGGACTGCTTACATCTGCAAAAATGTATTTCCAGACAGTGATACTATCCTGTCTTTGATTCTGAGGAGATTTATATCTTGATTAATTTTAACATCCATAAATCTACTCCAGGTAAATAATTAAAAGTTAGAAATTGTGTATGCCTTTGTAGGAGTGTCTTTGCAGACTACTGTCTGCCAAAAATAGACCTGTACTTTATACCTGCAGATATATTAATGTCCTTAAAGTTGGCTTGCACTCTACAAAACTGTTTTTGCAGAATGTTAAGTAATAATACTTTCATGTGTGAACTTTTTCAGTTTTTGTTTTAGAAAATTTAGAAAGAGTGGGCAGACGATGGGATGACATTTAGAATCCTGTAAGATTTTTGTAATGAGAAATAAAGTAATTTTTAATATGAAATGAACTGATTTGTGGAGCTTGCATTTCAGTCCTGTGTTACATAACTAATTTAAGAAATATTTATTATTTAAAAAATGTAAAAAAAATTTACCTAAAAGATTAAATAATACCAAATGGCATACTGCATTTCAATTTACTCAATTAAAATATAGCATCATATTCTGCTTTTATTAAAGAAACATGTATTTTTGGTTTACTCCTTTTATTGTTCTGATCATTTATTTTTTAAATGTATTATCTCAGAAAAAATAATGCTTTTGTATTTTTTTTAATTCTTGTATTTTGTTGCTTTTATGTTCATCATTTTTGCCACTTCTAAACAGTGTTATGTTTTGTAATTCAACTCACATGTTGGAGTGATATTCTGAAATTGCAAGAATTTTACACCTGATCCTGATCTTGCAAACTGTAATGTATGTGAGTGGCTCAGGGATGAGAGATTCCTAGTTGATGCTATACCTAGTGCACCAGATAACCATAGTCAAGCTCCAAAAAGACAATTTTGGAATCCCAGTCTTCGCTGCCTGCATCTTGGTGGGCTGTTTGCTTTGTTTTCTCACATCATTCCTGTGGAGACTTTTCAGTCTGATAATTCTCTGTCCATTCCTCTGCCTCATATGAATACAGATGTGGGTACCCTTTCTTGTGAAGGGACAATATGGAAAAGTGCCTTTTCAGTCTACAGTAATACAGAGCTCGGTTGTTTAGTGAACGCTTTCAGCCACAGGCAACCATTCAAACAACATGTATAATCCATGTCTCAGGTTTTTCTCCACCTGTGAGTAGAAATATCGTGGCATTCCTATTTTCTCTTGCTTCTTTTGGGGTATTTTACGTTTCCTTTCATTTGGATTAGAAAGAATTTCAGAGCAACAATTCAGCAGTTTCTTTGGTGGAACACAGCTTTCATCTGCTTCTGGTCTGTCTTGGTATTTTCATTAGTAGTTTTGTCACAATGGGATTGCACCAATGAAATTGCAGCAATATGAAATATTACTGAAGTATGAAGGTAGGAAGCATGACCATTAAAGACAAGGATCAGACTAGGTGAAAGATTGAGGACCATAGGGAACTTAAGCAGTACAACTGAAGTATGACAACGTGAACTGTAAGATTTAGTGGTTAATAACATGAAACTGTCGCAAAATGAAAATCATTAATTGCAAACCACAAAGTATGAGGAATTAAGTATGTTAGCTGATAAGCTGGGACTGTGAGGCATCAATATGATGTGTTTACAATTACGATCTTGAATATATTAAGTAAAGGTAACATTAGTGTTGTTATAAAAGACATCAGTAAGACCTGTTGTCTCTGGTTTATGTTACTGCTCTTAAAAAGGAATTCAGAGAGGAACCAGTACAGATAAAGACTGTTACAATTACAGACAAGTGCAAAGCCTCTCTTACATGACCAGTGCTTTCTTTACCTAACATCCATAAATTGTGAAGAAATTCTTGTATCTGTTGAATAAGTTTATTTAGTTGCTAATTATCTTCGTTAATGGAGTGTTCCTTGGTTTTTTTTGCATGTATTTGTCTAGTTTCAGCTTCTAACCATTGGGTATTATTATGTCTTTTGCTGTTAGAGAAAACAGCTGTTTATAACTGTCTGACATTTTCTACAAAACTTCAGCCACAACATCCATTCTGTTTTAATAAAAATAAATTGCTTCAATATCTTTTTAATTCCTTTGTTCCTTGTTTGATTAGCAAAGGAAGATGGAAAAGTTTTTACTCATATTGTGCTGTCACAATTTCAGAAAAATTCCCATCTCTATGTAGATCTGTGGCTGCATATCTACACTTCTGACTTTCGAAAATAGAAATGCATATTTGCTTTCACATAGTTGGGCATCTTTAATGAGTATTTATTCTTCAGGTAGAGAGCATATGGTGCCTTTATAATATTGTAAGAAATTCTTATAGTATCAAAGTTTGAGATCGTATTTATATTACATGACCTAAAATTTAAGCAAAGATGTTAAAAAGTAATTATATTACAATTTGCATATTAAATGTGTTTACAGATATCTATATTGTATTTTCCACTAAATGGCACTAAAGTTATCATGGCTTAGTGAACTGGGATTTTAGAATTGCAGGGCTATTCATTCAAAAGCAGTTTTGTAGAAATTATTTTAAATTCCAGTTTATGTTGGTAAATCAGTAGATTGTTCTTTAATTAGTAATGCCAGAAGGACTGCTGAAGAAGATATTATTCTCTGAAGGAGCAGATGAAATCACGATTCTGATCACTGGTGAACATTAAAACTTCTGGGACTCTTTTCAAAGATAAAATACTAAAAATATTAACTGGATTGCATTTTGGTCTATGTTTTTCATGATTTCCTAGTGTTGTTAGATAACATAGGTTGTATTTCATCTGCTAAACTCATGCATTAGGAATGGTGAAATACTACAGCTGTAATATTAGGCTCTAAATACATGTCAGTGAAACAGACTTTTTATGTAACAACTGACAGTTAATTTTGTGAGGCTTAATCAGGTTTCTGTGTTTCACAGTCTGGATTTAGATCCTACAGTATTTTAGCCAGAAGATAGCTTTGTCTGCTACAGTGGAAGATGAAACCCCCTCCCAACCACGTTTTTAATACTCTCCTCGTTGCCTGTCTTTCTTGTTTTGAGTATTCTACGGTACTACTATTCACATGAAGAAGGCTTTCTGTTTGAGAGTCCCTGTGTTTCTGCTTCCTCATGTAATGTAAATCTTATAAATATAAAATGTAAAATTACAGAATTTTTGGTTCTATAAAAGCTGGAAAAAATGGAAAATCAAGTTTTAATTAATGCAATTCTCAGTAAAAGCAGGATTCTCTGTGTAGTTTAACTCAAAGTGTAAGTTTTCATATATTTTACTAGATTATAATCTATTTCTGTTCTCTTGTCCTCTTTTTGTGGACATATGGGCCAAAAGATAACTTTAAACAACCAAAGAAGAGGGAGAACAATATTTATATCGCATATCTCTGTCTGCCTGCCAGGCAGTCCTATGGTTGTGAGAATTAACCTCCTCTCAAAATGTCTAGGTGATCAGGCTTAACCAGCCTCAGATGATAGAAAATTTTAAATTGTTGAAAATTCCATCTTTCTGCATATACAAAATAAAGTGTGCTAGAAACATTTAAATTCTCAGCATGTCTGGAAAGAAAAAAAAACTTTTAGATGAATGTTGTAATTGATTTGGATATCTTTTTGAGGACAGTGGCCTCAAACGGGGCATTCCAACAAGCCAAGGCATAGCTGAGGATCAAAACTTAGGGAAGTTACCTCTCACACTGTGAAAACTGAAGACCATAAGTGATTACACCTTACTTGGCCTCATATGACATGTGAAATTATTCCGGTTTTTATAATCATTACAAGAAAAGCTTTTTAAAATTCAGGGTCATGATTGAGTAGTATGTACAGTTTGGCAAAATGGGCCAACACAGTGGGTTGCTTCTGAGGATACTGGCTTCTTTATAACTTGAATTACTGTAACTTCTTTTTTTCCCAACCAGATTATTCTAATCTCATCAGATAGAGTAATGAAGAGGTTACTGAGCAGAAAATCTGAACTGAGGACAAGCAGACCCATCCTTAAACCTGACAGAATAAAAAAACGTACCAGAATTAGTGACCCTAGCAGAGATACTTTTCTCGTTTTGCCTGAAGCACAAAGAAAGATTTATTTAAATTTCTTTAAACAGCATTTTACTGATAATATGGTTAAAAGAGTCAAGATGTTATATACTTGCTATGGTTAATTTATCAGTGGAAAGGAGAAGGAAGACAAAATTTATCTCAGTTAGCTATTTCTAAGATTCCCTGTAAATGACAAACTATTAACTTTCAATATGGAGGGTGTCCGTAAGACTTGCCAGGCAGAACTAACATACCTGCAGGGTTTGTTTTCAGGACTCACTTTGGAAAAGTGGGCTTATGCAGAGATTTACGTCTATGTGTTACGCACTGAATAGTCCCACTGAAGTCGGTTTAGAGGGTAATAAGACTCTGCCTAGTCTGTAGAGTTAATCAAGTATATAAAACAGTGATTTACTTACACAAGCATTAAATACTTGTAAGGAAAGAAATAAGGAGGTTGGGATGCAACACAGTTCTATAGTTTATAGTTGCCTACTTGTACGTCTTGTATCTTTTTACAAGTCTTTTGTTCTTCAGTGGTTTTCTTTCAAATAATCCTTTTTGTTTGCTCTTTTCTGTTTACAGTTTAATCTATTTCATTTTCACATTTCTTCCCTCAAGCACTTCTGAGCTCTCTTTTACCTTTTTCCTCTTTGACCTGGTCTAACAACTGTGTCCTAGCCTATTTCCCAGCTAAGTGAGGCTCAAGGGTATTTGAATTCAATTTGGGCCCATCTCTACTCCAACAACAGTGTTCCTGAAGTAATACCATTAGGTCGCTAAGGTACTGTATAAGGCAACAGAACCTGGCTAATAAATGTTATTTCTTTTCTGGACAAAGTAACTTGTGTATCGTTGTAATTGATGTTCAAGGAAAATGCCTTGTTATTTGTAGATTCCAAGCACTGTGTCATGGTCTGCAAAGTGCTCATTTGACTGTCCTTTTTCAGTATTGATTCCCCATAAGTGAAGAAGCTTTTTTTCTTTCTTTTTTTTTTTTTAATGACACATTGTAATGAATTCTGAAGCACTAAGGCTAGTATTTTTTCCCCATCTATGTTCTTACCAGACATCTTCTGTTTGTCTCTGAATAGGGAAGATTCCCCACAGTAAACTGTAAAAGCAGTGTGGTACTTTAACAAAAGAGAGTTAGTGTTGGAATGCTTTTAAGTTTTTAGTAAGAGGTAGATGGTTTAACTTTGCTCTTTATGTAAAACAATCCTAAAGTGAAACAGTTGTGTGCAATCCAGTAAAAACTGAGATATAAATTCAGCGACAAAGTCTTTACAATTTTAAAAAAGAATATTTATTAATTTTTATGGTTGGAGAAAAAATAGTAGATTCTGTATAATCTTGATTTAGCAGGGTTTTTTCCCCTATTACTAATAATACTATCATTAACAAAATGTAGATGTAAGGTGTAGATGTGATTCTATTATGGCTGATTCGATATTGCTTTGAAAGTTATCAAGAGAGTTGTTGCTAATGGTTCACAGTCAAAACTGTGAAAAAAGTATTGGGTGGGACTTTGTTGCATTCTGTTCCTTGTTGGACTTACATGACAGAATTAAATTTCCATGTGATGACACTATTCTAGGAGAGACTATTGAGAGACAAAAATAGAATTCAAAATGATCCTACACTTGGAGAGGGGAAACAGCATCCTGGGATGCAGAAGCATGACCTACAGCACATGTGGACTAATTTTTTAGCTCTTCACAGCATGAGCAAGGCCAGACTGTAACCTTCTTTGCATACTTCCCTTCGAGCAAATTGTGGACTGACTAGAAGCTTCTGAAAGAAAGGCAAAGAGAATCAGAAATGTAGTAAATGATCCGCAAGGAAAAATGGAAGAACTTAAGGTTATTAGGAAGGAAGACTGAGATAAGACATAGCACTTTTCAAGTATGTATTGTCACTTGTTTTTGGGACAGTAACAGACTTGAACTGTTTGCAGCACGTTTGAAGTGCTGAAGGAGAATTCAGAATAGGTGTTAGATAAAGGCGTTTAGCTGTAAAGAGTGAATCACTAGAATGACCTGCCTAGGAAAATGATAGTGTCCATTATTAGATATTGGCAGCATGGATTAGATAAGAACCTGTCCAGAGTACCAAAGGCAGACCCGATTCTTCTGTGTGGCAGTGGGATGAAGCAAGTGACGTCTGAGGTCATTCACCTTAGAACAATGTCTATTTTCTTGATAAATCAAAGTTTTTTTCATGTTACATTTGTATTAGCAGGAAAACAGCAGAATCTTGATTACCTAGAGGTTAAATAGTTTGCATAAAAATTACCTTGCATGTAGAAAAATGTAAAATATTCACAATGAAATATGTACGAACAGGATACTGCAACCACACTTTAATTCAAATCAGCATAGTTTCACATACTCCTGTTGACAGATGATAATAATAGGGATAAGTTTATAAACCTTAACATGTGAAAGCCTGATTTACTCAAGTAGCTGAGTAAAACTAGTTGCTTTTGGGCTAACTAATAAATTCTAGAATTAGGATATGTTTGGAAGCAGTGCTGCTAAACTGTGCAAACTGAGACTTGCTCAGCAATGATTTTAAGCTTATGCTAAAGTAAGTGTACCCAGCATCAGCGTAAGTCTGCTTGTGTTTAAATGATGGCTGTATTTTACTGGATAAATGCCAGAGTATGCATCAGCCCTGTTGAACTCTGTCTTATTTGATAAAAAGCTTCATTTGTTGTTTTCTAAATTTGAATACCATGATATATTATATGATTTGAGATAATGAAAGTATATCTGTGTCTTGAAAAACTGGTGCAAGGTGTGTGAGCCCCAAAGCTGTGAATAAGGAAATTTTGTGCTCAGATTCCTGCTTTACCCTTTATGCAGGGCTATCTATATCTTCATTTTTTCTGATTATAAAAAGATAGTGGTTCATACTGTGCTACTAGATACATACATGTAAAATACTACATGTATCATAGATATTATTATTAATATTTGTGAACTTCCATCACTGTTTTTTAACTATTATTTCTTTTCTAAATCGGAAATGTTTGTGCAACTGTTAGTGCTGCTTCTCTCCAATTAAATTTAACGTAATAACTGTAATGATGTAATAGACCAAAATTCTTGTAGGGTTTTTTGGTGAAATATAACAACTTAATGAAAGTCAGCTGAAGAAAAACTTGTCTTTGTCTCATATGACATGAAAGAAACAAAATAGTCTATAAAATCCTTAGGACTATGGGCATCTAAATTAAGCCTGTTGGCAGAAATATGAAGTTTCGGTACATACATGTATATCTATTGGTTTAAATGGGTCTTACTGCCAAGGCATTACAAATGAGACTGTCAGTGTAGTGGCAGAGTACATCAGCAATATCAGGCACACTAAGGAGACTGGGACAAAATTATTAATGGATAAGTCTTATTTAATAGCTAATGTAACTCAGTTTTCTTTCAGTGTTAAATAAGGAGAATGTACAACCAATAATTGTGAGTAAACATGATAAATTACTTTTAACTGTCACTGTAAATGAATCAAATTTGGACAATTTTTTAAATGTCTTTTGGGGGGCCTCTTTGCTGCCAAAAGTATGTGTTTAACTTATATTGAAGTCGATAAGAAATGTTTGTCCAACTCGGAGTAAAATCTATGCCTTTGCCGTCAGTTTCTTATGCCTATTTGCTTTTCTTTCTCTCTGTTTTCAGTAGTCATCTTTCTTCAATCAATCCCTCTAGATTCAATCTCTCCTTTTTTCTTCCCATCTTTCTCTGTGCTTTTAGATCCTTTTACTTCTCTTTCTCTTTTTCCTGACTACTAGCAGGTTTTATAAGTATTTAAGTTGCAGTAGCATAAAATCTAATTGCTTTCTATTTAAAATAAAAGGGAAAAAAGAAAAATTCTAAACCAAATCCACTAGCCTTAAAATAATTTTCTAGAAAACACACGCTTTATGTTTTCAGACATAGAATAATAGACATACTTTTTCACTATGGATGATACTAAATTCACAGGGCTGTACTTGAGCTATTTCTGTGAATCAGGTTTTTATCTTCAGATCTTTTCCTTTAAAAATGGGATTTTGTTCTCAGTTCATGAGATTGGAAGTATTAAACTACACTTGTCCTTGATTCAGTTTGCTGTTTCTTCATGGTCAAAATTGCCCTTCATGCAGAGCTGAGCTTGTAATATGTACTCTAGATGCTGAGTAAATGCTTTCACTGGCTGTCCCTGGCTTACTTACTCAGCCAGTCTGAGTCACCTTCAAAACATCAAGATTATGTATATATACACTGTAATGAATAACCACCTGCACTGAGGTAATGCAAATTGAATTTGTTGAAATATGGCCCATTATATTAAAATTTCTTTCTATTATAATTTTTATCATATGAAACAAATTTGTCCTGTATAAAATTACTGAGAAATAAGCTTTCCTGTATATATGGATACAATTCTTATCTTTTATTGGAAACTATTAAATAATAGTTTTTCCCCATGCACATATCTTCTAAGTGACTATTTTCTTCTGCAACCTCTGAAAAATGCATAGCTGAGTTTCCTCATTCTTACAACAGGTCAAATAACTTAACCCTAACATTCATATGTATATATCCTAAATATAGACAATTAGAGAGCTCTTTTCTTTTTTTACTTGAACTAGTTATTTTATAAATAATGTCAACAGACTAGAAATAGACCTAAACCATATTCATTAAAGGGATTTCAAGGCAAAATTCAGGGTATTTTAATTCTGAATCTGTATAAATGGTGACATGGTGAGAGTGACGGTGAGATATGGTGAGAATAGAAGGACTTTGTAATACAGTATTCTGAAGCTGACACTATTCTAGTGCTTTTACTGGACTGAAACAAGTTACTGAAACACCTGTATAATAAACAGTTATTTTTCTGAATGAAAGAAATAAACATTAAAGAAGAAATTTTGAAATTGATTTATAAACATGCAGGCACTAGATTAGCCTTATTTCATGCTAATTCAACTTTATTGAATTCATATTACCGTCCATAAAAGCTTCCTCTGCTGTTCAAAGTAATATCCAGTATATCTCAGTTAGCAGTGTGTTAACCTTTCATCCAAGTTGGCTAGCAGAGTGAAGCCAAATAGATTAACTATCAAAAAAGGGAAATAAAAATCTAAGAACAAAAAGAGAAGTTACATTTTTTTACAGTAATATAAAAACAGTTGGCAGAATGGACAAAATAACATTAAACAATGAACATTCCCAAGTCTGATAGTATATGTATTTATTTTTAAAATGTTGCAACTCATCATGAATACTGGAAAAATTTAAAAAGTATTTGGAATAACGTTAGTCTATAGCTGGCCAAATGAAGTGTAGCCTGCTTAGTCTTAAGGTAGAAACAATATATGTGAACCGGATACAATCCTGCTCCAGCAGACAAATTGGAATTTTGAAGTTTATTCTCGTCAGAGTTTTAGGGTGAATTAAGTAAGTGGAATACAGGGATGGTCCATTGGCGTATGCTGTGTCATGAAGTTCTTGCTAACACAATGTGGTTTTTCATAAAAACATGTAATGACAAACAGAATTAATAATCTTAATTTTATTCTCTGGGGTAGTTACTTGAAGAGACTAGAAATAATTCTTTTTTTAATGAGTATTTTCTCTTCTGCACTGTTGTTTTTTCACTCTCTTCTGACACTCTCAGCTAGGACCAGTGCCTTTGTTTCTGCAATACATTGAAAGTACTCAGTTGTTTTGCCTCACTCACATGCTCCAGGTTAAAGTGGTCACCACATTTAGGGGCAGGATGTAGTTTCTCCTTGGGCTGTGTTAGCAAGGGCTTTTTACTTTTTTTTCTAACTTCTGTATAAAATAGTGCACTTAGTAATAAAATTTAGACATTTTCACCCCCTGCTATTACAGACCTGAAAGACCACCTTTGAGTTCTTAATCTTTCTTTTTCCTTGTGGCTTGTTATAGCATGTGGTCTTTTGAATGTTAGGCCTTAATATTTCTAGTGAGCATTAGGAAGTGTTTTGGGACAAATACAATGTGCAGGCTACTTAATCTGTGGTTGCTAACCACTGAGAAGAAGTAGAATCTATGATCTGAACCTTCATTTTTATAATGGTGGCAACATTTTTCTACTTAGTTAAAAATTCAAATTCAGATCACAGTTGATTAGGTAATAAAATGCATGCTTCTTTTAGCATAGTTTAAAAAAGCTAGGGCTAAAGATGATGGTCATTCATATTTTTACTCTTTTAGTTGTGACTTAACCTTTTGGAACAGGACATTAACTCTAGGGTTGAACTATTTTTCTTTCCTTTTATATTTTGTGAGTTAATCCACTCAGAAGTGAGGTTTTCTTTTTTTATTAATTGATCTTGGCTAGATTTAAGTCTAAGAAAATATGTGGGGTTACTTTTTTATCACATGTAAAAGCACAACAAGGAAGACGATCTTTGAGGTTCCAACAACGTATGCAGCAGATGCGTATTACAGTGTATTTAAACCTGAATCCCTTGTTAAATAGGGCCTACTGTCTATACCAAGTGTTTTAGTAGTTTATGTATTAAAAAGATACTATAAATCATACAATATGAGTCATGTTTCAGAGCTATTGTCACTATTGATACTTTCACTCTTCAATTCCAAATTTTGTTTCAGGCTTTTTCTGGTGCAATCTGAATGTGACATTAACATTTTTTTTCTCCTTTACTCACTAATAGAAATTGTGACTACCATGAATGGAGGGACCATATGCTGCTTTGAAAAGGCAGCAGGGACCATGGAGGCAGTTTATAAACGATCTGAGTAAGAAATGAACAGAGACCAATTAAGCTAGTTAGGAGGCCGAAGGTTTTGGAAAGCAAGTAAGCTAAATTTGGTTCCCTTCAAAAGTGAAAGAAGATAGAATTAAAAATTAGTATTTTTTTTCCTGTTGTTTCAACTAAGAAATCCTTCTTCACTTGCAACAACAAAGTGAAGTATGATTTATTTTTTTCATTTTAATTTGGGACAAGGATTTTGTCACTGAAAATTACCAGGATGGGACTGGTGGCCACTCACAATATGATTTTTGTCACTGAGGCAAGTCTGTGCACTAAATAATGCATGCACAATTACCACATTAATCAGGCTGGTCAAAACAGGTGATCCAGTGAGTATCTTTGTGCCCACTGCCATTTAATACTATTCACCCATATATCTATTATAATTATTCATTTAACACTACAGGTGTGCTAAGTGCTTTGCAGATAACATAAAGATGAAGATTCTTTTCTTAGAGAATTTAAATTTAAAATATCCAGAATACAGATTAGATAAAATGAGTGAAAATGAGTGGATTTTTTTTGTGTTTGTTGTCTTTTTTTAGCCATATTTTAGTTAATTTGTTAATCTTTTTTTAGCTTTTGAGAGCTATTTTTTGCAAATATAATATATTTTAGGGGTTTTTAAGTCTGTGGGAAGTATACAATTATTGAGAGAAGAGAGTGTAGTCAAGGAATAGTTTCCAGATGTAAAGGGTGAAATGAAAAAGTGGCACAGAAGAGACCATAGAGAAGATTTGAATACAAAAACCAGACAGAATGAAGAAAAAAAAGGCTTATTATAGTTACTATTATTTCTTTTATAAATGCCAAAAAGAAGTAGTAAATTCAGTATTCTATCTGTATTAATTACACGGACACCAGAATGGGAAAGGTACAGTTTTGACTTAAATGCAAAGGGGAAAATCGTATTACAGTTAGGAGGGCATTTATTTTAAGATAAAGGAAACTCCAGGATTGGAAAAAGTAAAAGGCTTCTACTAGGCAACATCTGAGTTCGCACAGAGGATCTTGGAGGTTCAAAAACTAGCAAATGCCTCTAAAAGAAAGTAAATTTTTGATTCCAGAGATAACTACCTCGAACTTCATACTGTAGTTGGTGAATGGAAGTTATTAATTAATTGTCTCCTTAGTGGTTTTAGTCATGAAATTAATCCATCATTCTCTTTTCTTCTTCCATAAACCTGTTTTCTTTTTTTTTTACACTCCTGCTACAGAGGTTGTGAAACAATGTGACAAGAGCTAGACTGCTGGTGTATGGACACCATGAAGTCATTCAGGCTGACCAACGTTCTCTTATTCTTTCCTTGTGCTTTCCCATATGTGTCCTCTATCTGTTGTCTCGTGTCTTGTACTTAATGCAAAATCCCCCTAATTTTGGGCAGGACCCAAGAAGAAAAGAGATGCTGATCAGGGTCTAAAACTCCCAGACATTGGGATAATACCAGCAATACACAACAGTAGTAAAATAATGTGACAAGTGTAGATTTCTGCTTTGCCTGGATAAATGAAAAAACATAACGTGGTGTATCTGAAGTGTACGGCATCTCGAAGTGTCTCAAAACACTTGACAGATCATAGTGATTCATTGTAATTGCATCATGATATTGCCATTATATGGCAGTCATGTTATCATTTCTGTAATAAACATTTATCTTAGGAATGTTTGTGTGCAACACATAATTACCTCTAGAATAAAGAGAGCTAAACATGAGGTATGATTCATTAGAAGAATGGTAGAGTTTGATTAATAAATACTAACAATTTATTTTATCTGTTACTTGTTAAAAGTGAAAACAAAATGTTTTGTTAATTGCAAAATTCTGATATACAACAAGCTGAAGTAATGATTGAAAGCTAGTATGCATTTAGTATTAGCACAATTAGTTATTGTTCAGTTTTTCATTTCGTGTCACTGTAAAATGTAATTAGTAGGCCTATATCTGCAACGTTTATTGTTTCAAGTAGGATCATAGATCATTTACATCAAGTAGGATGTAAAGTCTTAACTAAGAAAGCCCTTTACTCATCAAACAATGACCTAGAATAACAATTTTAGCCAATATCTTCTTGCCTGAATCTTACCTTTAGTGTCACTCCAAAAGTAGTTTTGCTATAAAGTATTTATAAAATTTAAAAAAAAAAAGCATTTTGCTGTCAAGATGCCAACCATACAAAAGGAAGATGAAAATCTTTATTAAAAAGTCACTGTGGCTTAAAAGCAAAATATGCTGTGTTTTAAGATATTCACTTTATCGTGCACAATTTTTGGCATCTCAGGTTTGTCTCCATAAGCCAGTAATCTAACTCAATTAGCTTTATTGCTAGAAGAAATATAGTCATGTTAGCTCCAAGTACGTTTATATGGCACTGAATTATACTTTAAAGACAGTACTTGTGGCTTTGAGAATTGAGGGGCTGTTCACTATTGTAAGTATGAGATCTAAACCCAAAACAAATAAGCAAACAAAACCCAACACTGCCCCAAAGAAAAGAAAGGTAGAAATAATTTTAAACCATTTGGATTTCTATTTTCCCCAGCACTTTAGAACTTTAGAAAGATTGTGTCATGTAAGGGTTGTGATGCAGTACAAGCATATAGTTTCAAATTATTGTTTTCAGGCTGAAGACTAACTAATGCTCAAAAATTCATCTTATAAAAATAAGAACAGCAGGATGGGCATCCAGATCCAGTTTCAGACCTCAGTGCCTAAATCTCCAGGCTTGCCATGTCCAGCCTTCAAGGAGCCTATGGAATCAGGAATAGCCTAACAATGGATTGGGAGAGTTGCGTGTTTAAGAACAAAAAGTAGGCTACAGGTGACCCCTAGTTTCTGCAGAGCTATAGCCAAACTTCTACAAGGACAGGCATACATCACTGAAAAAAAAATAAAAATGATTTGGGAGGAGCTATTAGAATTCACAAGTAAACAGCATTTGAAACTAACTACCAAGATAGTGGTTCTACTTCAACAGCACTGAAGAAAGGTGCTCTTGCTGTTCTCTGAAGTAACAGGAGAAAGGTGGATTTGCATCTGTTCAAGCTCGAATAGAAAGTGAGCTCAGGCCTTTCCTTTCTGGTTGAATTTTTAACAGGTATTATGCAGAAAAATGTTGACATTACCTCCTTAATGTTTAATTACAGTTTAAAATCAAAGCCTCTCTAACAAAGGCTGGACCCTCTATCCGCATGCTATAAGGAAGGCTACTTGGAGGTTTTAGCTACTGTTCCACATGGTTTGTGATTCCAGGTTGCTTGGAATAGAGCTGGTTATCGAAATGCTCATGCAAACAGTCCTGGGAATTTGTACATTGAGAACCTTCAGGTGCCTAGAGAACTTTTCAGTCCAAAAGGAGACTTTAGCAAGTTTCAATATCTTATATTTCTTCTGACTTTAATTTTGGATGAAAATATGGAATTAATCACCAAATTCTGCCTAAATACTTTTTATACCTTTTTGGGAATCTCAACCTAAACCACTTTTGTTATAAACTAGCTTAAATGAGCAGAGGTTTTTTACAAACACATAATGAACTTCTTAATGTTTCAGACTGACTACATAACTTCATATTAATCCAACAGAACCACTTGTTCTTAACACGAATTTCTTCTTTGGGAAGCTGAAATTGCGAAAAGTACTATTTCTGTGATCTCAGGTTTTTGAAATCAGCACAATTGTCTGTAGACTGAACAAATGATTGCATACCTTTTTTCACTGCAGCTTTTGGCTCTATATTTATGAATAGTGTGAGAGTTGCATACATATTCTTTGGTTATCTGTGTGGTGTCCTACTGGGTATATTGTTGCTGAGCTGCCTGAATTTTATATCACCTTGATGACAATTGCTAATTTAAGTGTAATTACATAATGTTTTCCAATTTTTAGAGCAATGTGGGGCAAAATAAAAATGTTAATATACATGTTGTATCATTTTATACTAAATATTTTGGGAGTTAATATGTTTTTTTTCGTGGTTTACATTTTCAAGAATATGATTTCGTAGAAAAACCACACATTTTCAAGTTTTAATGTTATGCAGAAAAAGTATTGCATTTTTAAGGTAGTTTGATAAGAAAAGAAATTTTAAGGTTAAACACTAAGTTCAAGGTAAGGTTATTTTGAAGATTTACTTATGTTATTAATGAGTTTTGTGTGGTTGAATTGTGTACACATGATGAAATCCCAAGAGACAATCAGAAAGAAGCTAGGCTTAGTGCAACCACAGTATCTAGCCTGATAAATTCTGAGAAATGTTTAAATAATTGTATTACAGATATACATTATACTCTGAATTAGTATTTCTATATAGGAATATATATACTAATATATAGCATATATTCTAATTTGTATAAAAATTACTAATATATATTCTAGTGACATATATATGTAGCATTTAAATTCATTTGCGGTAGGGAGAAAATTTTTGTAGATGGTCAGTCACAACTGAGCTTCATTCAACTTTTGCCTGGCTGAAATATAATGCTTGTAGTGAGTACATTTCCAGATCTCAGTGTGCATAGTAAAAATGATAGCTTTTGTTTATGAAGACGTTTAAGGATAGAAAGGATCTACAGGGAATGCAAGAAAATGACGTAGTTACTTTCAACACCTACAAAAGGCATCAAATAACGGCCAGCTCTTTGCAAAGAAAGTTATTTTCAAAATTAACACCTATCAGCAATAATATTTTTCTACAGTGCTTTTTGTCATTGTAGTATTTGTCTACAGGTTTTAAAACTGGTAGTCAAAATTGAGTACTCTGTGGCTTTATAGGCAAAATAACTATCAGCTCTTTACCAGTTATTATAGGTTGGTCATGTTAGAATGAATGAACATTAGAAATCCAAGCAGGATTGGCCTATCCAAATAATTTTTGTCTACGTGTAAGTATACCCTGTATTTAAGTTAAAATTCTACCAATTTTTCTAAAAAGATCAGATCATATATTCTTCAAAGGGATAAATAGCTGTTTACTATACATAACAGCAGGCTTTACTTCTTAGATTTTTTTTTTAGCATAAAATGACACATGGTCATAATGCCAACTATCTTCAAAGGTTTTCAGTGTTATGTTAAGTAAATGACTAAAGAAATTTAAACCCAAACTACTAGGGACTGCTATGTCTCTAGTTTTATTTTTATGGTTTTTTGAACGAGTACTACACTTAAGACTAAATGTTTTTTACTATGTAGATGTTTAAGTACTATAGGAATCTAGGGTTTACTTCTAAATTATCTTGCACTTTTTCCAAGCGTAGCAGTTTGTAATTAGTCTACTGATTTGAGGTCTTGAGCCTTTGTATAACAACTCAGCATAGTTTGCTACAGAATGTAACTGCCAGCATTTCTCATTCTCTGCAATTAATTTAAAAAATCTTTTGCTATTAATGCGATTAATACTTTAGTCTCAGTCTCCTATCCTTGTCGGAGGGGAACATCCTTAAAAGTATCTGCACTTATTTCAGCTGTACTTCGTGCACTTTCAAAATGGAAGGCCAGACTGTGTGCCAGATAAATATTCTTTTATTTCCTATGGTCCATGTAAATTACATTTTCTGTATCCTTTTTGTCTTATTAGTATACTATATGCTTTATGGAGACAGAAGAAAATAAAGGGCAAAGATAGATTTGAGTTGCATCAGCTAAAATAACTAGATTTATCATAGAATCATAGACTGATTTGGTTTGAAATGAAAATGCAACAATTCCTGTGAGATTATCTCCTGTTTTGATTCATTGAGGTCTAGAGAAGAGTAGAAACAATGTGAAGAAAGGTATCTGAATCATCCAGTAGTTACCAAATAAGAAATTATTGTTAAAGGCCAATATATATTTATCAAAAATCTGTCTAGTGAATCCAGGGTGAAAATTACATCTTAAGCTCACCAAATTTCATGTTAAAAGAAAATAAAATCATGAAACTAATTCAAAATGTTTAGACTTTGTATCAGTCTGGTGGATCTTTTGACATGTTTGAAATAATATTAATATAATCTCTATAAATCTGCAGTTATTATTACATATTGTACCATAGTAGTCACACAGGTGATGACTGAGTAAAGCTTGGTCTGTCTGAAACCAAATGTTACTGCTCTGCTGGGGTTTTTTTTGGCTTTTTTTTTTTTTTTTAAGAAGACAATATCCTCATTTTCTTTGGAATTGGTATCTGAATCTAAAGATATTTTTCTCTGAGAAAATTTTAACTGAAAATTTTAACTGAAATATCAAACTTATATATTTTTTTCTTTATATATGTATATTTTATTGTTTGAATGACTTCAGCAGAGAACAGCTTTGTCCAGTGGTAGGTAATTTTTAAGCTTTTAGATCTATAGTGTTTATTATGATCAGTGACAAGGAACTGGACGAGTATTAAATAATGAAAAGTATAGGTGTTCTTCCCATGCTGTTTGGCATAGAAAGAAAGGCCCCGAAAAAAACCCCAGGGTTAAATCAAGTTGCTTTATGAACTGAATATGAAGTCAAGAAGGGTCTGAATGAATTGGAAATGCTCTAGGAAAGAGCCACGAGAATGAGTAAAAGAATAGAAAACAAAGCTTTGATAATGAACTTTTCAGTTCCATAGATAAAAGTATAAATAGAA
Organism: Apaloderma vittatum; assembly: GCF_000703405.1. Taxonomy (NCBI): domain Eukaryota; kingdom Metazoa; phylum Chordata; class Aves; order Trogoniformes; family Trogonidae; genus Apaloderma; species Apaloderma vittatum. The sequence continues at coordinate 74,025 of NW_009720112.1, read as the reverse complement.
AGACTGGAAATTGAAGTCGAGATCAATTCAGACTAGAAATGATTTATAACCATTGGCTAATTAGTGTTGGAATGATTTACCATAGACTAGTTCATTCACCATCACTTGCAACTGATGGATGTTTTTGCCCTAAAATATATACTTTAATTCTAAAAAGGATTAGTGCATGCCTGTATTATACAAAAGGTTAGATTAGAAGATCGCAGTGATTCCCTCAGGCCTTTAATCTATAAATTTATGAAATTCTTCCACCACTTTGGTTGCTCCATTGTACTAGGCCCCCACATTTGGCCACTCTCTCTAAATGTATTGCAGTATGTCTCCACTTAGGTGTAGCTGTCAAGAATGTGGATCTATGAAGCATGTATGTAGAGGTTATCTCTATTATAAATTCCTGTTTAAATTGTTTTCCTTCCAGTAAAATAAACAAAAAGGCTTCCTTCAGGAAAGAAACACCTAACTGCATATACTGTCAAGCATTGTCAAGATGAAGTGATAGACCCAGAGATTCTGAGAAGTCATTTGCAAAATCCAGACTATGTGCTTTTCTGAGATAAAGTACCTGTATGAATGGAAAGCCTATCCTAGACAAATGCCAGAAATAAAAATATGTTGTTGTATGAACAGATTGGAAAAGAAGCCTGCAGGATTTATATTTGAGAATATAGTAACATTTAATCAGTAGCAAGTAAGAAGACATATTTATTGTGTTAGGTTCGATCTCCAGAGCTTTATGGATGTTTCTCTGAAGCAACTTGTATTAGCCACTGTCTAGGGGTCAGGACTAGATAGATGGAAAATGGAATTTTTTTTTTTTTCCTAGAATGGATTAACGTTTCAGGTTGGCCAGTATAGTTTTCTTTATTTTTTTTTAACAGTTCAGCAATAACATCACTATTGTGTTTGTAGGACGCTGCTAACCATACTCATCTTCCACATACCTATAAGGGTCCTCTTACAAGTTCCAGGGGGCTTGTTCATCTTAGTCATTTGTCTTACTCTTCATCCTTGTAGCAAACCTTTGCAGACCCACTTACAGTCTGTCTCCTCATCTGGATCATTGTCTTACTCTAAAATTTAACTTCCATTTTTAGCCATTTTCATTCAGTTCCCACCAACTTCACATCTTCTGTCTTCCATCTGGTTCTTTCTCTCAACCAATAGTAACATTCTCTCATGCTAATAATATTGATTTATCCAGATGATTGCACTTTCCATCATTGATTATGTCCTTTTGTATCTTCTTTCTTGTTTATGGACTTCCAAGTTCAGGTCTCACTGTTCAGCCACACCCAATCTCCTCACCTTGGCTCTCATCTTTCAGGTTGTCATCCACTCACATCCTCTTCTGGTATTACCACTTCTGTCATTAAATTCAGTTCATGCTTTCTCTGTGTTCAATCTTTGGAGATTCCTCCTCTGTGCTGTCTGTGGACAGAAGAGGGAGCATGGAAAGCACAAGAAAAAGCATGGTGTTTTTTTCCCAAGCAACAGTGCTTGGACCTGGACAATTGCATATTAGCTGTAACGTGGTAGAGCATCCTGCAGAGGTCTTGTGCATGGCTAGAGTATGATTTTGGATTTTCTCTAATTGATCCTATCTGAACAGTTAGTTTTACATCTATGACTTTTGCCCAGTTTAGGGTAGCTGTTGGTGGACATGGCAAAAGACACTTCTCTCAATAAAGTATTTTTTATGTCTCTTCCTCCACATCTGACCTCGCCACCTTGCTGTAGTAGTAGGGAATATCAAAGGAGACATCACTGAATGTTTTACAAGACTTCAGTATTGCTCTCTAGCCTGTTCCACAGGAACGTTTAACATATTTTGCCTACAATTTTCAACACACGTTAATTCTGGTCAAGCAGTTGGCAAAAAAAAAGTCACTCCATTTAAACACAATGTTTGAAGTTTGTAAGAGTTGTAGACAACTACAAAACAGGTTGAAGAAGAAAGTTAGAACTCTGTAATTAACAGCATTGCCTATCCCACCAGTGTATCAACATATGCATGCTATTAGAAAAGTTTCATTCTATTCTTGAAAAAATACTGAAGTTACTCAGAAGTAAAATGTTTTTTGGTATTTTGTTTCTTCATTTTTTTTGGTGTGGAGTTTGGTTTTGGTTTTGGGTTTGTTTTTTTTTAGCTAAGAACAGCTCCAGTAAGATACTGTGTACCTGGCAAAGGTGGTTTGTTATTGTTGACACTTGCATTCAGAAACAGGCTCTTTTAAATCTAGCAATTCTCTGCAAAAGCAGCCCTACTGTAGGAGGCTCTTCAATGTTTATTTGTTGCCAGACAACCAAGGAATAAATCACCCTCATTTTCACAGAGCTCTAACTCTTCTTCTAGAAATCTCTTAAACTCTTTCACCTGAGTTAGGCTTTGCAGTTTTGTTCAGCAGAGACTGTAGTATTTGAGAGCAGTTTTCCATGAGTGGAAACTAAGTCCACTTATCTTGCGTAGATCTTTTTGCTTAAATGTTCACTTATAAACCTTGTGACACACAATCAGTTTATTATATCTAAAAATACTTGGAGGACTTGCTTCCTATTATATCAAAAATTGTAAGGGTTATACACATCAGCGTGCTTATGAGGAAATTTATACAGTAGATTTTGACTTCATTTGTGCCCTAAGTTGTAACTTAATTTGAACTTTTGTTGTAAAGTTGACATCAAAGTTGCCTAAGTATAGATTCACTCATCAGCATTTTACTATAATGATTGATGATAATGGGCAGGACTAATGATAGTTTACTTGCCCATCAAAAGAATTTCTCACCCTAGGCAAGTGGGCAATTAGAATGTTGCAAGGCTGACTTGTGGTTAGCTATTTGTGAATTACTTTTTAGGGTTCTATGATAACTTTTGTCTTATTTTTAAACAATCTATGCTTGCAGCAATTGCTGCACTTGAAAATCTTTTTTCTCTGTAGTTGTTTTTATCTTTCAAATGAGAGCTATTGATTTCTGTGCTGAACACATTAAGAATATTTTTCAAGGCTCTTTGCTAGGAAAATATCCATGGAAAATGGATAATTTCTTTTTAGCAACCCTCGTGAATATTAGATTTTTAAAAACCTCTGTGTTTTTTTGATTCATCATTTAATACAACACTTTGACAGCACTGAAACAAGACAAAAATGTAGAGCTCATTGGCTGGTATATCTGGTCTATTGGTAATTGCTGCAATATATAAGTATTACCACTCTTGTATTAGCACAAATTCACACTCTGAAAATTTGGCCCTGGGTTTAATGCCAAGTGGTAAAATTGTGATTTGTTACAGGCTCAATAGCACTGAAATGATGAAAATGTTCTCCTGCTTCCTTTCTACAAAGATTTCATTATTAAACAGTTTCATGTCATAACCAGTGGTGCTCTTAGATATGGATGAAATATCTGTACTGGCGATTGGTGTTGGCTGGACTGGATATTTATCCATTCTGACTGGGGAAATACAACAAAGTTGCTTGGATCTTTTGATTAAGTATACTTGTTGATCCTAAAACTCATCTCACTTAAAATGTTGCAGTCCAAAGTTTAGGAACCTACAGGAAGGCTGGGGAGGGACTTTTTACAAGAGTGTCCACTGATAGGACAAGGGGAAATGGGTTTAAGTTGAAGGAGAATAGATTTAGATTGGACCTTAGGAAGAAATTCTTCAGTACGAGGGTGGCAAGACTTTGGAATAAATTGCCCAGAGATGTTGTGGCTGCCTCCTCCCTGGAGGGGTTCAAGGCCAAGTTGGGTGGGGCCTCGAGTATCATGATCTAGTTGTGAGGCGTCCCTGCCCATGACAGGGAGGTTGGCCTAGATGATATCTAAGGTCACTTCCAGCCTATGCCATTCTATGATTCTATGATTTCCAGTCTAGATTAGCTGTCTAAGCTAATCACCCCCTCACCCCCAAGTCCCTCTGAAAGACTATTCATTCCATTTTAAAACAGTTTCTGAGAGGGAGTGGGGTCATGGATGACGCTATAGAAGTGCCTGCCTCTCTCCATTCCTCCAGACTTGTGCCTCTGATCACACCTTGACCCTTGTTCAGGTTGTATCCAAGGCCTGCCAGTTCTTCCTGTGGTATCTGTCACAGATATTATTTCTTCTGTCTACATGCTTCTAAAACTCTTACTCCACATTCTTTCCAGCTGAACTGCTATAGTTTGCGTATATGGAAGGCTGAATTTCAGAACCCACACTACTGTATGTACACAGTTGATACGACCCAAGAGCCACACTAGTGGAACAGAACCCTAGTGAATCCGATGCTCGTGGGAGACTCCCATATTGTATGCCCTAAGATAGTCTACATCAGTTTTCTGCTTTGTCTTCTGTCACTTGTTTGTGTTTAATCCTACTGAGGAGTTAAACTCCTCTTCCCTGAGTCAATCCTGCAAGGGTCTGGCCACATCTCAGCCAGTAAGAGCATACTTTTATTTATATGCCTGGTGTCAGAGTATGAACAACTTGGAAGGACTAAAATATCTCCTCAAACCCTCAGATACAAATCTTGCAACAATAAAAATTCCCCAAAGTATGAATGCTACAGAAAGGAAGTTAGTCATTTTGCTAGTAAGTGCTGTATGTAAAGGACAGAAGACTGACTTTCGGGAAGGACTAACATCTTCTTGACAGATACAATTGGCTGTTTTTGTCTATTCCTTACCTTAATGGATGACACCTGTAAAAAAAGTAAATCTATTTTTAATGGGATAGTCTGCCTAAATGACCCAATTTCAGGAAGAGTGCACTTTCATGAATATTTATTTAATATGAAAACACTAAAGTAAACTAGAAACTACATTCTATAAATAAAAACAGCCCAGAGGGTCAAACAGTGATAGACTGTATGATATGAAAGCTAATTTAGTATTGCTTTATGTTCTACGTTAGCAAAACAGATTCTAAACTGTAGCTGTTGCTCACAGTGGCAGTCAACGGGTCTTTTGTTACCTTTGCACCCGCAGCTTCTGTGTACCAAGGAGTGGTGGAGGAGATACTGTGTTTTAAACATGTATTCTCATAGTTTACTGTAGAAATAAGAACCAATTTTCTTTTGCCCTTCTAAATCATTCTTAACATTTGTTGTTAGCAAGGACTAGCAATCCAGTTTAGAATATGTTTAGACAGGAGGTGCTTTTGAGAGGGCATGCAGAGACAAATCCCTGGTTATTCTCCAGATTCTCGATAGTCGCTTTAATTCCATCAGGATGCTACTGTTTAGTGCAGACTCTTTTCTATGGCAAAACAATAATGAGTGTCCTATAGGGTGTCTTTATGAGGTGAAGTTAATAGCATTGGACAGCATTCAGGGATGTGCAGTTATTATGTTCCACGTACCTGTAACTGTATTGACAAAGTAAGTGACGTAGTTCACTACTCGGTTCTCATAGTTCACTACTCGGTTCTCATAGTTAACTACTCACTACTCAACTCCCACCACAATCAAATGAATTGTATAGGCCTACCATATCATGTTTATGTTTTCTTAGTCTGGGCATTTTTGTGTGCACTTTATTTCTACATATATTATACCAGTAGGATCTGAATGTGGAAAGGAACCTAGAAGTGGGCCACTAAGTACTGTCGTAATATGTGTTAGAACTGGATGTGAACTCTTGTGTCTGTTTTGCTTATCGAGGCAAGGAGGTGATGTAGATAATGAGGAGAGCAACATTAGAGAAGAGTGAGGAATCCTGCTCAGATATTTATACCTCTTGCAAATGAGTGTACAGAATAATTTAAAATAATGATAATTTTATCATAAAGCTTTATTGTGGCTGGAAAGTTATCGTATCTAACCTCTTTATCTTTGCTCAGATTATAAACGTTTACATTTATCTGTAATTCCTATAAAATTTTGTAATTTGTTAATATAGAAGTGCCAACATATCTCTTACATGACCAATGTTGATTTTGACGCTTTATTCATTCATTCTCATGTAGTTAGTCTTAAGATTTCTCTCTGTTGTCTTTCAATACGGCAATATACCTTCATTTATGGAATACTCTGCATTCAGCACTTGAGGCTAGGCAACATGAGATACCACTTTTTTTGTTGACGCCACACCAAATTGTCACTGTTTTGGATTTAAAAAAATACCATTTTGAATGGCAACATTTATAAGTGTGTGAGAGCTGCTTTCCTACACAGGGACAAGCTATAGCTGAACCATCTAGTTCCAGTGAGACAGTAATTCCTGAACCCACAAAATTCTTGTAGGTTCTGTGTAGGTGACTGGGCTGGGAACATTTCCTTATGGAAAACCAAGATATTGCCACTTAGGTTATCGCTAGTAACTTACTGCACGCAGACTAAAGCTGCCCATAGTATCTGTGGGAACACACCAGCCTTCCTCGTGGGAGACTGCCGATCAGATTAGTTTTCTTCTTGTCAAGTACCAATTCTTAGCTCAAGCTATTTCAGTAACCCCGTCAAGCAGCCAATCTCATCATTTTTGTCTTACCTTGAGGGTGGAGAATATTTTACACATTGTTGCTCTCCACATTTTAAAAATTGCTGGGGGTACAGGAAGAAGACAAACATTTTAAGAGCTGGAGAAAATACTTTATACAGGGAGATTTAAATAGCTCAGCTGTTTATCTTATCAAAGGAAGATTGATAGGTAACATGATTACAGTGTGCAAGTAAATTCACAGGAAGAAAATACTCGGTATTAAAAAGCTTTTTTATTCAAGCACAGAAGCTTGGGAGAAACTAATGATGGAATCTTAAACCAGATAAAACAAGTTAGAGAGAGGTGAAAATTGTTACTGGTCAGTATCATTACCTGCTGGAACAAACTCTAAAATTGAGACTCTAGGTTTTCTGGTATCTTTGAAATGGGACTCTATATGCACTGGCTAAAACCATGTCATTGTACTAAATAGGAGGGCAAGTGGCATGTTTAGTGACCTATGAGTTGTAGGCAGCCAGCTTAAACATTTTGTGAATACTTCTGGCCTTGCCCTTTATTAAATCTATGAAATGTCAAAATTCTCTTCTGGTTGAGACATATTGAGCCTGCATGCTGAGTCTGTAAAAACATTTATGTACCTTAGTTGATTTCAGGATGCTCAAAACTCAAAACCCAGGACTTCTAATATTTTTCCATGATGTTTTACAGCAGAGATTCTCATGCTGAGGTGCACTGCTGGTCTGATCACCTCTTGCAGCTGGTCATTTGCAGAGGGTCTTATTTCTTTGTTTTCCCCTGGCAACATGTATTGAAAGAAAAGACAGAGTACTCTTTAACTCCACTGAAGTCAAAAGCAAAAGCCCAACAAGCTGTGACAGGGCTAAGATTACCCCCTAACATTTAGCTAATATTTTTGACTTGATAGACACATACACAAGGCCTTTAGTTCTCACAAAGATTTTAAGATTGTATAGATTTGCAAACGGAAGGCCTTGGAGTGCACAGTTGAGAATGAAAGGAAGGGTAGATTATGAGATTACTTCTGTGAATACAAGGTGGATTGCTATGAAAAGTATTATGGGATCTTATTGTACAGTATGTGATATTTTATTTATTGTCATTTTATTGTTATAAGGTCATGGTAGCACATTAAAATGTAGGGCTACATAAGACTAAACTATTTGTGGGAGCAACTGGAATGTCTCTATATATACTCTGAAGATTTTTATTTCAAAAAATCAACAAAATTAATGAATGACTCCTTCTTATTTTACCAGTGTCCAGCTCTTTCCTAGATTGCTGCCTGTTTTTCATTTTCAAGTCCCTTTTCTGCATCGTTTCTGTCGTACGTCCTAATCTCCCTTTTTATAACACCGTCTCAGAGTGATTCATTTGTGACAGTCACAGAAGCATGCACTCCAACACCCACACGCAGGTAAATCTGCTGCGGTGATATATTTTAATTACAGATTTAGTCAGAAGTAATTAAGGTTTTATGTCACAGGGATAACGAAGAGTTTTAAAAATTCATGTGGTTTCAGTCTTTGTGAGTACGCAGTTTGTGACACAATGGCTTGCAAAACAGGAACGACCCCTTAGTGCTGTTAGATTAATTAATAGAAAGAGAATAAACTTAATGGAGCTAGAAAAGTGCAAAAAATTGTTTTTTCCACTGTATATCACACAGATGGAATGGTCGTCCTGGGATTGCGGCGGGGGACAGTAATTGCATTTTAATTACAGTGCTGATGGCTTCTGCTTCCTACCAGATGGAAGGCCCTTTTAAAATAGAGGCACAATAGCAAGCCTCTGCTTATTTTCTCTTCTGATGCTGGCTAACATAAAGTGACACAAGACAAAAGCTATTATGGTATGGTTTGATCAAAAAGACTTTATTCAGTGCTATAATACTTTCTAGTATGAAGAAAATCCATTCTCTGCCAGTATTAAAAAGACTTTTCTTCTGTCTAGAAACTAAAATGAAAATATGCAGGGAACTACCTACTACTTTTATTAGTAACAATCATAGTTAATCACATTGTTGCTAGGTTGATAATATTTATAGAAGGAAAGATAGAAACTGCGAGTTCCTTTGTTTAGAATGCTTAGCAAAGATGGTTTGCAGGATGACACTATACAGAACAAGGTGTGGGCTAGACTGAAGTTAACAGATGCAAAGTTTACTCTGTGATGTCCTTTATTTTACAAATATTATTGGGAGTTAGCAAACATAAAAGTGCTGATTATTGAGAAACTGATGTTGCAGAGAGGGGTCGGATCTGTAAATAGTGTGAAAATTACATTCAGAGCATTAAATTGCATTAAGAAGCATACCTTTGTAGATACACATACAGTATTCATAAGTGAATAAATGAATTATATTTAATAATATTTCACCTTTTTGTCATAGTTTAACTGCTTCATTTATTATTTTCAGCAAGATGCCCTTCCACTGTCATTGCATCTCTGAGAAAATAGCCTTTGTTATATTTATTGTAAAGATATATATGAGAATCTATAACCTGTGCTTTAAGTCTTTAAAGAATGCAGGTAGCAATAAATAAATTTACGTCATAGTTAATATATAACTGATTTATTAAGCTGCTTCTTTGTGCCGTCAACCTCTGTAATACATTTGGTACCAGGCTATAATAGTAATATTGTTTAATACTTGTGATAATTAGTAAAATCCAGCACATTTTAGCTCTGAAAGATATGACTTTTTGTGCTCTGCTGCCAGCAATTCAGCTGCCTTCTGGGCAGTTTCTGGGTAATGCACTGGAGTCACCTCCATATTGTCAAGGATGTACGCTCAGAAAAGATGAATAGCAGGCTGTCCAAGGTACCTGCTTGGAGAATGTGAAACTGGAGGGAACTGGGGAGTGATTGGAAGGGTCCAGACAAAGGATTTATGTTGTCCAGTCTCTGGCACTGTGGAATTTGAATACTGGTTATAGTGGAGCATCTCCAGTTGACTTGTTCTTGATAAAAATATATTTGCATGAGCATTTATACAACCATTGTTTCTGCAGACATCATTCTCTTCCTGAACAAATTTATGTCTAATTTTTTTACTACTGGTGTCCAAAAGGTCACTTAGGGTATTATATTAAAGGTTCAAAGCATGAATTAAAGAAAAGCAAGTAAAAGACTAGGTAATATATTTAGTACTGTCCTCACTTTGGTATTCATGAAATTGTAATCAGTTATTTTTTGAAATCAGTTATAGCTGAAGGACTTTCAAGCCTGTTGGAAGATGGTCTCACAATTCCGAGTGATCTTGAAAAAACTGCAGGAATGATTCAGTGACAAGACCAAACTCTTGCTTATAAGAGGAGAAATAAATCTTGAATACAAAATGTAAAATTAGGATTAGGGACTTGTGCCACATGAAAGGAGGAGGGCAATGGAGAAATAAAAGCTGAATTCGAATTATTGTAATTGCCTGGCAAAACCAGGAGATAATTCCTGAAATCATATAATCAAAGAATAGTTTTGATTGGAGAAGACCTTTAAGATCAAGTCCAACCATTGGCTCAGCCCTACCAAGTCAGCTGCTAAACCATGCCCCAAAGCATGACATCTACTCCTCCCTGGGCAGCCTGTTGCAGTGCCTAATACCCCTTTCAGAAATGTGTACCAAGGAGTGTTGTGTTTAAGATGTGAGGCATTTATTACAATTTACCTCAGACTAGTGATGTTAAAATGGATAACATCTCTCACTTCAGGGTTCACTTGAAGAAAGATACATATAACTTGATGAAGTTGAGAACATTCAAAGGATAAAGCAATCAATGGTTCTTCATATCTTCATGTCATAAGTTTTTACTTACAGCAAAAGATTTAAGTTAGACTGTAAAGGTTTTTTTCTACCTACAGGGATAATTAGTGATTGGAACAGACTGCCTAGGTTGTGAAGCCTCTTTCATTAGAGACTATAAACACATTCTCATAATCTAACGAGGGATGTGTGATCAAGATGAAACCACATTGATGTGAGTGTGTGGGGAAAATATCTGTGAAGAGTAGTTTTGGTCAGTGTAGACTTTATAAGTGTTTGTTACTATGTCTTATGGATCCACAATTACTTCTTGGGGTCCCTTTCAGCTCTTCATTCCTCATCATTCTTACTGGTTTGGTCTTGTGCTATTCCTCTGATTGACTCTGTATTTTAAAATTTCTGTAAAGAACTAAAACAACAACAGCAAAAACTTGTTTCATATGAGATATAAAATTTTCAAGTATTGAAAATTGTGTTTCCATTGGGAGTTTGTGAAAGTGGCATACAATGCGAGTTTTGTGATGGAGCAGCTCAAAACATGTACGCAATTCTTTTATACGTGGCATTCAATTCAGAAAAACTCTGGTGTGTTGAAGAAGCCAAGAGAAAAACTACAAAAGTAATAAGGAGATGTTAAATAATTATTTGCTATAGTAGAGTGAAAGTTGTAAGGCCAAGGTGAGGCAAAAGAAAACATATGGTGAAAAGGTATCAATAGTTATGCTGACATCAGGCTTGGTGTATGGTTTAGTTAAATGCTCCCCTGGGTAATAATTGATTAAATAATATCTAAGATTGGGAAAGGTATATGATGATGCCCTGTAAATATTTAAAATGTAAAAAAGCCTAAGGGGAAGAATTTTGAGACAAGCATAGGAAACTATTAAAAACTAATGGAGTGAAAGAAACTACTACGTTTGTGCAATATCAGGAAGTTAAAAATATCCAATTACACTTGAGAATGAAGATTTTATCATGAGATCAATAGACTTTAGAATAGTTTTCCAAGAGTAGTGGTGCATAAAAACATAAAGGTCATAGTACGAGGTCAGAGAAAATGTCCATCTATAACAATCTCTTGTGACCATCAGTAGATGTTTATGTTAGAAAGTAAAAACAGGATGAGAATAAATAGAACCAGTACTTAAGGTTTGAAAATCAGAAACAAACATTAGTAAAAAAAATATTGTAAAAATAATGAAGCACTAATTGTTAGAATGGGGTACATGGCCCGACTTTTTCATTCTCCAATTTCAAAACATGAGTCTTAGGAAATTTGATTTCATCATCAAATTAATTGACTGAAAAATATGTTCTAGAATGCTCTAAGAATTCTGTTCTGGGGAGTCATCGTGTTGATATTGGGTGATGCTTCATTGTGGTAGAGAACACTACAACAGACATTATTCCTCATTTTTCCGGTACCTATGTATGCTTTGCTTTTATTTGTAGATCTGCTGCTAAATACAGGTGCTGGGAAGACATTAAGTTGACTCCAGATTATCTGGAAATAACAGGAAAAAGTATTTGCGAAGTAGAAATTAAGTTCAGATTTCTTACTAAGAAACAAATACCAGTAACTATGAGATGAAATTTAGAGTGATTAAAATTTGTGCAATTGCACAAGAAATATTTGGATCCCAAAGGACTGTGGTAACATTAGCAGTGATGCTGGACGTTTGTATTAAATATCAATTTAATTTCTTCATATTATGTTTCAACTGATAAATAATAGAAGATTAATCTAGATACCATGGTAATAGGTGCTACAGAAATTAGTAAAAAGAAACAAATATGACATGTGTATTTCCATATTTAGGCAAATTGATGATTTCTGGCACTGTTATAAATTTCTACGTTGCAGAGAAAGTTTGCCAGCAAGGAACAGAAGGAGTATTGACTTTTTACTATAACGACATTTCTGTCAAATTAATTATAAACTTGGGAAATATTAATCTAATTGAAATAATACTGCTGAAAGAAAAATACGGTTAGTTTTTATTTTCCTGACAGTTTGATGATTCACAAAAAGTGAAGGACTTGAAATACAAGAGTGTTAGAGAAAATAATTTCTGGCATTATGATAATTCATATGAATATTGTTGAAAAGTATTAAAATGTCTATTCACCTATTAAAACTCCATCTCATAAAAATGAAAGTAATTTATTTTTTAGTACTAATGAAGAAAGAAATATAAATAAATAATAAAAAGTATGATACTTATTAAATTTATTATTAAAACACATGTCTATCTGCAATCTATCGTATTTAAAATTTGTCATGACACAATAAAAAAGGCAATAACTAAATTAAGATGAGATTCACTTTCCTCTCATGTTGGTATTTGCCAAACTAATGAAAGACTGTTCTAAAATAGATTAAATTGTTTAAATTAAAAAAATGAGATACTTAAATGAGATACTTAAAAATTCTAATAGTGTTGCTCTAAAGGAACATAAGATGCTATCTGCCAAGTTAGTCACCGCCTCAGATGTGCAAGACCAGCTCATGCTCAGCTGGGCTGCACTAAATGCAGGGTAAAGGCCAGAACCTGAGAGCATGCTGGAGCTTAGGGGGTGCTCAAAATCTATTAAGCACATGATTTAAGAGCAGAATGGTGTAAATTAACACTTCTATTTAAGCACAATAGAAAACATTGGCGTGCACCTTGTTTGCAGCTTTAACGAAGCAAGTGACCTGAAACCGCTGAATTGGGGTGTTGCTGCTTTCCTTGCAGGTGCAGAAGTAAAATTTGGTACATCTGAAAAGTGTAGCGCTGAGTGCTCTTGACCCAAAAAGGTTTCCTTAAATATTCATGGCATCTTCTCATTTACATACAAACGTTTTCTTATCGATCTGTTAAAAGAGGCTAGAATGACCTTTACCACCTTATTTTGTATTGATTGTCTAAATAATGGCCACATACAGACTAGGAAAGAATGTCGTTTAGACTAAATTTACTAAGTGGTTAATTCTTGAGTGAAGTAGTTTTCTTATGGGTGCACCACACTTGGATCTTAAGAGTTGTTAACCTCTGAGTGACATGGGATGATCTTCATTTTTTGCCCAACGCATTGCACAATTTACTGAAGATTTCTTGAGGGATAGACTGAAATCTTCTTTCTCTGCTCCATGAGAAAACCACAGAGCTCCTCAGTGACAGTCACTGCATATTCACTTCCATAGAAGCAGGGCATACGTCAGGTTACACTTTTGCAAGAGGACTAGCTTGTGCACTGCAGCACTCGGTTTTGGTCCCAGCATTGCTCCTCTTAGTTTATCTTCTTTACTGAATACTCCCATGAGTAAGAAAGTAGCATGGAATGAAGCCTCTGTGAAGCACAGTGGCCTAAGGTCAGCACAATAGGACTTCCAAATGTGGGTCCCTCTCCTTCATCAGGGGACTTCTGGATTCATGAAAGGGGACACAAATTTCTTTTTAAACAGCTGCTGGATGTTGTACGCATCAACAGTTCATACTTTTCTTGATGAGTGGTCTGAAAATGGGTTGAAGTATAGTGCCTCAGTGTGTAAACAATACTAACATGTCGTGACCTTTGCTCAACGATGCTTTGGACCTAAGAAAGTGATTGGCTGACTCTTAAATATTAGGATGGACTTTCTGTGCTGTACTTGTGTTAGATTCAGGGGAGGTTGAAGTATCCAGAATTTGTTTAATTTCTCTTCAGGTTCTGGATCTGACCTTGTGAAAAAAAATTGCACCACTAGTGAAAACAACATGAAGCTTGTTTTTTTGGTACCTTTACAAGAAGAAAAATAATTGGTGCTGCTTTAGTATTTAGAGATTTGTCTTGACAGAAAGGTAGTATTCACAGGCAAAACTTGCTTTTTCTGCCTCTGGGTAGGTGGGTAATACTGAAGCAATTTGGGTCTGGGTGCTAACTATACAGTTAAACTTGCTCTAAATTCTTTGCCATATTCCAGACTTGGATACAGAGCACTTTTGCAACAGTGGCATGATGTGATTAAGATCTGCACATAGGCTTTACTTTGTTGTTAATCTAGGCTTTTTAGAAGTACAGATACACTTGATTAACTGTGCCTGATCAGGAATTAGCTTTCTGCAGGTTTTCTAAATTGCAGTTCTTACTCTGCTCTGAAATAGCTTTGGCTGTATAACGATGCAAAGTATATTAGAAGGGAATGGTTTTTAAAAAGCAACTGATATATCTGCATGACATGTTGCAGAGAACTGTATTCCACTTGTAATGTCAATATTAACTTCATGCTTCTATCAAACACTTGTACTTTTGGTTTAAAAGTATTATGTTTGTTTTTCCCATTGTCTGTTTAAAATGTTTTACTGTGCCATGGCTACATATTGTTTGTTTTTATTAGCTTTATCACATAGTAAAGATAGTGTAAGAGTTACACAGAAATGTCTCTTCCAGAAATGTATTTATTTAGGTATTCATTTGCACATTCTCCATATGTTGATTCATCACTGCAACAGTGAACCCTTGTGTAAAGGAGGCCTACATAAATAATACTGTAAATATATAAAAGACGTTTATCAGAGAGTAGCTAAATGAATGCTGCATAATAAGAAAATGATAAACTACTTTGTATTAATTGCTAAAAGCAGTGATTCTATTTGACAGAGCACTGAACTGAGACTTGAAAGATCATATCCACTGGCTGGAGCAAATTTACTTATCAGCTTGCCTCATTTTCCACATCTATATAACGGGAAAAAATGTTATTGACTTTCTTTGTAAAGCAGTGTTAAGCTTTAATGTTGAATAATGCCATATATGAGATATGTATTGTTTACAATCTACTGAACATAGTGAAATACAAAACTGAAGTGGCACTTTTTGTCTAGAAACTATCTGAAGTAAGGATTTTCAAGCCTTTGCTAGGGTGCATTCCAGATTTATGGCCTTTAAAAAGCACTGATAGAAATTTAGAGTGCTTAAACTGAGAAATCAATACTAACAGGAACCACATAGCTCTAATGTTCATGATATGACACAAAGAGAGGACTGTAACTCTGTACCAGTGCCCTGAATTGCTTTCAATTTATTTCTCAGTCCATGCAAGAATTTTTCCATTATATAAATCATGTTTAACGTCTGTACAGCTTCTGAAGGTTTAAGTGTTGGCTATATTTTAATTGGATTTACATATGGCAAAGAGTTAAGATTTGTGTGTCTCTATTGTAAATACAGTCGTTATATTACTTGATTAAGAAATTAAGTAGTATGTATGTAGGTAAAAACTGCTTGAGAAGATACTCATTCTTCTTTGTTGTTGGTACTGTGATCCCTCATTATATCAGGCAGGATGAATATGATGGGGTGTGAATCCTCCTGCAGATTTTTCAGCATTACAGGTACAATATTATCATTCTCTTTTTCCAACAATTCCACATAGGTTTAGTTCCAAAACCAGATAATCCCCGAAAAGATCAATTCCATATCACTCATTCCCGTGTTCTAGCCCATTCAGTGAGGGTGGTTATTTAGACCATCTTCCACAGCACATCTCAATGAGTTTGATGAACACAGACAAAACAGAAATTATGATTATGAAAGGCCATGCAAGATTTCTGTTCTGCCCACAGGAGCTTCATTATGCTTTGACACTTTCTGTTTGAGTTCTGCTCTTCCTTAGCTTCCTGAGTCACTTTCTAGATCAATCTATCATCAATATCTTTCTACTGTGATTGCCTGAAAATATGTTGATGTAGGTCAGCTTCTTGAAATACAAAATTTGAGAAATATGAGTAAAATGAAGCCTGATTAAAGTTCCTCTTAAAACCAAGTGTGCTAATTCAGGTAATACTCTCTCTACATTTTTTTAGAGCACATGCCTCTTTCAATTATCCTTTTGGTTAATTAATCAGTATTTTCTTAGAAACAGCTATTGCTCTTAAAAGAATGTGTTTTATTAAAGACAATTCTTAAGGAAAATGGTCTAATGATTCCTTGCAGTGTAGTCTCTTTTCAGTCACATTTTTTGTGTGAAAAACGATCTGTTTTTATCTCAGAAGACTGCACATGCATTTATATTACATGGCTAGAGTATTTTTTATAGTTATATTTATTACCCTGATTGCTTATAGAGAGTCTATTCAAATGTGAAGAGTATCTAAGGGAAGAGAAGTAAAAAAAAATTATGGTTATCGTGTTCCAAATGACAATTATTTGGTACACATCTATAATAAAATGTGTAAGAAGAAGTGACAGCTTTTTATGTGAGGAGTAGTCTACAAGCTTAGCCTTCATTTGACCATCATATCTACAACAATGTTAGAGGAAGACTTTCATTTGATGTTTGTACGGGGAAAAAATTGTTTACCAATTAAGTTGTTGCCAATCTCAGTGAGATGGAAGAAAAATGTGAGAGAAAAGTACTTACTATTAAATACAAGCTGTAGCCAGAAGTCTACTGGTTTTAGTATTGTCTGCCTTCCAGAGACTGTAAGGGCTGTACAGGAGTGAATTTAAGGTATATTGGAATAATACAGTATTTCATAACAGGTACATTGGTTCTTCTGCTATAACCAGAAAAAAAAAAAAAAAATTTTAGCTTGCATTTGGTATAGTCCTTGAATCAAAGAGTGAACTTCTGTATTTCAGCATTTATTAGGGATTACTCTATATGTGTGATGAATTTTATCTTGTAGATAGAATACTGAATATTTTTGTCAATATGCATACCAGATAGGTTATTCATATGTGCTACCTTATATACAGAACTATAATTGCACACTCAGTTCTTGACTTCACTGCATTAAAATTATCATAGTGTTTTGTTAATGGGTTTATTGCCCTAAGAAATTTCAGTGAACCCCAGTAAAAGAATATTAACTGCCATAAGTAGATTTTAAAAGTTTAGATATAATAGCCTATAGTTAAAATATTTAATTATTTTAGTATTGTCTGCCTTCCAGAGACTGTAAGGGCTGTACAGGAGTGAATTTAAAGTAGTGACACAGAAAAGACTGATATTCTCTTCACAGAGATTCTAAGTGTTATATCCATTACTATTAAAAATAGACTAGAGTCAAAATTCCAGAAAAATTAGCTTATCAAGGGTTGAGAGAAAAACTCATGTTTAATTTTGAATAATATTCAAAAAGCGAAGTCCAGGAAAAAGAGGAAAACATGATGCAGCCTCTTGAGAGGAAATACAAATGTAAAAAGAACCTCACTCTTAGTCTTAAGAATAGACTTACATCTGTTTAGGGACCTGTCTGGAAGAATCCCATGCCCTGGAGAGAAGAGGCATCCAGGAGAGCTGGTTGATTTTCAAGCATCACGTTTTCCAAACTCAGAAATGATCCATCCTGAAGAGAAGAAAATCAGATGAAGATAGCAGGAGTACTGTATGTGTGGAAAAGTTGCTCCTGAAAAAAATCAGACTTAAAAAGGAAATGTACAAGAGGTGGAAGAAGAGATAGGTGACCTGGGAGAAATATAGGGACTGCTTGAGTATGCAGGGATAGGGTTAAGAAAGCCAAAGCCCACCTGTAGCTGAATCTCTCCAGCGACTTGAAGGGCAACAAGAAATGTTTCTGTATGTGCTTCAGCAGTAGAAGGAAGACAAGAAAAAATGTGGGCCCACCACAAGGAATTCCGTTTTAAAATAAGTAAACACTCTTTTTTTTATTAGAAATCTAATGGAACATTGAAACAACTTTCCCAGAGAGGGTATGGAATGTCCATCTCTGGAGATACTGAAAATTTAGCTGGACTTTGACTGGGTAGCCTGCTTTAGTTCAAACTGCTTGAACAAGGAGTTTGGACTAAACCTCCAGAGGTATCTTCCAAACACAACTGTTCTGTGGTTCTCTCAATGTAAAAACAGTTACTTTGTTAAATCAAAAAGGACAGTATTTAAGCATTGCACATCTAACAAATCCCTTAATACAAGAAAATGGATTATTGTTCTTCTGAAAACACTCCCCCCCCCCAAAAAAAAGGACTGTTCTTACTTAGGAACATTAACTAATGACTTCTACTTTCTTTGACATAAGTCATGATAATATGGGATAGGGTTAATGCCTGTAAACTTGAAAACAACAGTGCACTGTAAGAATGCTTTGCATAGTTGTGTATTTGAAACTTTAAGCTTTAGGGGAAACGCTAGTAAGCACTAAATATATTATTCCCCTGCTCTTCAAAGCATGGATTCTCTTACACAAATGCTCTTCCTAGCATGTTATCTCTTCCTAGAAATGTTATTAACATGAACAAAAATTTGATAAAATCAGTAATCACAATCAATTATTTGATCAATCTATAATATAGATTACATGTGCTGTTGCATTTCCAATAATAACCATTTATAGCATTTATTTATGTGAAATATATATGTGAATATATACTGGATTCCCATATTGCATTTATCATTAGATTCCCATGGAGATGGAACAGTAAATGTAAAATTCAAAAATTCATCCTGGGTTTTATTAGGAGACATTCGTGAACCTTCAGCATTTTGACTGTGTTAAAATTCTCTTTAAGTTCTCTTTGGGTACTAAGATTAAATGCCTTTCCTGTGATTCAAAGAGCTTTAAACGTATTTGGGCCGTATGTGAATTTTCTGTGTGTGCGTGCTTGTTGCACAACAATAAACTATAAACTATTTTGTGCACTGTGCACGATTTTCAAAGCTTATAATAACTCCTAATGTCTTAATATCACCTTAAATGAAGGTTGACATGGAAAAAAAAGAGGGAAGTCAGTGATGATGAGAGAGTCTCATTTCATCTTCCCTTTTTCAGGCAGTGCATATGGCAGTTTCTGTAACTAGACCTGAGAAATGGGATTGGAACATTTCTTCTAAGGGAAGGCAGATTTGGTTTTTTTGGAGTTTATGTTTGTTCTGGTGCCTATTTCACAATATAGAAATGGAAGACAGGATATTTGCTTTGCTTTAATGGTTGTGGGCATCTAACTTGCTTATTTTACTAGTTTAAGAAATACATGTATGATTAATAGAATCCTAGTAGACTATAGTGATTTTTAATGCAGTTGTTACTTAAAATTCAAATGGTTTCTTACATTCTCAAAAATATTTTGGCACATGTTTTAGGGACATTTTGATCCTTGCCTCATTGAAATAAGTAGGAATTAGGAAGTCAGCAAGTCTTTGCAAAGATAACCTTAAGTCCTCAAAAATTCTTGGTAGGATAAAGCCAATAAATGCAGAAAGTAAAACAGTCAGGTCAAATGCTGCTTTTATTTACCTTCTGTGCTGTACAAGTGAGGAAGTTGCTTGATGGGCAAGCCTTTAATTCTCTTAGTTCATAAAAATACATGAACTGATGAAGATCATGCAGGTAAATCTGCTGCATAGTCATATTAGAAATGATAGAGTTCTGGGTCTTGTCCTTAAACCAGTAGGTCATATTGCCTCATTTAACTTATGAAGGTACTAGGATTAATTAAATCAATTACTTGGCATCTCAGTCTGAAGACTGGGAACAAGGAAATCTCAGCTGTGTCTGTAGATTCTATCACTGACTTGTCATGAACTTTTTTTGCCATTTACTTTTTTTGCTGCCCAGTAAATTAATGCTTCTACTCTCTTGATAAATTTTAAACCATAATATACCAATGCTTTAGTAAATAAATAGTATGTATTTGGTGTATGTGTGGTTGTGTCAGTTTATTTGCTATATATAACATAAGCAGGCCATGCAAAATGTTGTAGTATTTGCTTTTAAGAAGTTGCCAATTGCTATTGGTTATTACATAGAGAAGTACAACAATTTCCCTCCATACTTAGTTTAGGCAATGAAGCAGAGAACAAGATAACATTTCTTTCAGAGCTTGCCTGTATAGTTCACTAGAGGTAGAGGCACAGAGGGAGAAGCTTTCCTCTAATTTTCAGAGGTTGTACCTAGGTGATCGTGTTAGCATCTGATTTTGGGTTTAAATTCAGACTTGGGCCAAGCAGTGCAGAGTCTCCACAGATACGCAAAGCTGAGCCAGGCTGTATTTCTGCATGGCGCAACATCGACAAGCGCCATTAGAAAGCTCAAGTGCAAATTATTTTTTCTATTTCAGATATACCCAGGAAAAGCCCAGCTTGTTGTTCAGACAGAAGTCTATGTTTACATGGCAAGCAGTAGGAATAATTGTCTCTTTAATACCAATTTAGACAATTAGATATAGGCATCACTGAAAGACAGTGAACACAGAACTTGAAAATGCTGTATTTGCCACCATTTTTTACTGTGTGGCTGTACTCTGGCCAGCAGAAGACTGCTTATGTAATCAAAGAGTTGCTCTTCACATTGTAAACAGCTGGAGAAAAAATGTAAAGCAAAGTTATTTCTTTGAAATGAAGTGGGAGTGCAAAGGAGGAAACTTCCTGTTGCTTTGAGATGCTGTGAAATACATCACATTTCAAAATGCTACCATCTTTTTATGTATTAAACCTACCAAACCCTCTCAAAAAGAGCATTAAAGTTGCAGCATCTCACATAAAAGTTAGGCTGCCTGCAGTTTTAATTTAACTGTGTGAGGGGATCATGCTTTGTCCCCCAAGAGAGGAAAAGGTTAAATAGTTGTTTCTGAGAGGTGATTATCTGAAATTCTTAACAAGACTGATGTAATACAACGAGGTGATATAAATAGACAATGGGGAAGGCAGAGGATTAGAATTGTAGAGTCTTCTGCTTTTACAGCCCTTGGAGTGAAGGGTTAGTGAACTTTTTGTGACTGTAAGGGCACGGTGATAATGGGAGCTCTTATAGAGATAGGACAATTTTTTGTCTTGTTAATGTTGAGTCTCTTTAGGGTTATGATAAAGGCCCATAATCAATAAAAGGAGAAGATACGCAAAATGGAGGTAAGATGAATGCTGGATACAGACTGCACTTCTCAAAAGCATAAGGACTAATTATGGGCTGCTGTGGGTTGCCCGTACTGCCTTCCTTGTGAGCATACATGGTTATACAGTCTTCAATGCGTATTCTCACATTGCTTTTGCATTGGAGATAAGAGTTTAATGAGTAGTGATCCGGTATTTTGTTTTATCATGTTCAGTGTGTGATTCCAGGCTACAGTGTATGCTGTTTACTATACACTATTTAAATGCTATGCTGAAGGCAGCATAATTAATTTCGTCATGGGCTTTTCTATAGCACTCATTGCGGTAAGATTGGAATGTCTTACAATGCAAAATAAATTGCCACCTTAATGCATGTCTGTCGTGGAGAGCCTATTTCTGCTCTCAAGCGTAGACAAATGTCAGACATATTGTATATGCCCAGTTTGAAACATCTGAGACTTGATTTCTTTGAGTACTCACCAGTATACAATACTTTATTTGATGTATAGCTCCTATTTTCTCCAGTTGCAGCTGAGACTATTCAGCCATACTGCAACTCTCAAACTGAAAAGATGATATAAATAGGCAACATCTGTGAGAATCTCCTGTTGAAGTTGCTTTCACTGTATTTGAAATTTCTGGTAGAGAAAAGTGTTATGTGTAGCTGTACTTTACATAAGTGGGACGTGTGCGCTCCTGCTGCCATGTTTAGAATTAGATGCGGTGATTCACAATGCTCTGAGGAGGCAGATGTTTGGTAATATTTATGATCTTTACTAAGTTAAGGCAGGTGAGTAAAATTATAGCAAAACTTTGAAAATTGCTTAACAAAGGAGACACCCAACTCCCATTTTCAAAACCACAGAAATTGCTTATAAGATTAGATGCTCTCAGGAAATTACTTTCTCTTTTGTTCTGCAATACAGATGATGAAATAATATCTCTATCACTATTGAAGGGCAAAAATTATAATCTGAAAGTTATCTGCATGTAATTTCTACCAATACTCCAAAAGTTAGTTGAAAGCTTTTGACGAAGTGTAGCTGAATTAAATAAATACAATCTGCTTTGTGAACAATATATAATGAGAATTTTTTATCTATTGTCTAACCAAATTGAATCTTTAGAGAAAGTGAATGTTTATTGAGACAACATCATTAACTTTACCACCTGTAACACCATCAGAAATTTTAGTCTTGTATTCTTACCTGAAACACTAAAGCAAGTTACCTGTCTGAGAGAGAAGAATACTTATTTGACTTAGAAAAATAACTCTGCAACTTGTAAGTGAACATATCTGATCTTGATTCAAAGATGAAAACCAACGGAGGAAATCATTACTAAATTTGGTAATTCCTTCCAACCTTAGCATATTAAATTAAAAAATAACAAGTCCAGGTTCTTAAGAGCTGTCTGGCTTCTGTTTCCAAATACTTTTCTGACAATCACTTAAAATAAAGTATTTATTTTTCCTTTGGAAAGGTTTATCATACTGTATTTGAGTCAATTGTCTGCCTTTGCCTACACTGGCAAAGTTGTGACTAATAAGCCAGAGTGCAATTATATTATGAAGCAGCACTAAGTCCCTGGAAGAGCTGTGCTTGAAACAGGTACCTTGTGCTGGTTCTGTAGTGGAGGAAGCAACCTTGGATAAAGGCCAGAGTATGGTGTAAAAGTGTTTGTGTACAGAGATAATGCACTGTAATTCATACTCAGTGAAGTGACACTTTAACAGGACAGTAACTTTTTGGTCTATGCCTGTGCTTAGTCTTTTTTTAATCAAAACCACTGAGCTCCATCAGTTTTCCTGTAAGATGCTTACAACTTCCAAATAATTTTGAGAAATCAGTTCTCAACAATCACTTTTAAATCAGAACACTAGAATTGTGTACACAGTCCAAATACCAGGCCTTCTAGTGTCTTTTAAAGAATTCATGTTGTAACTCTTCTTTTGTTCTTTATTTTCCTTTTTATGCATTCAAGAGTCAAATTTGCCCCATTGCTGCACTGCACGGAGTTCTGCTGTTAAACTGGATATCCAGTGTGATCTCAGTGTTTCTTAGGTCTCCAGTTCCTGTGGTATGATATAAACTCTGTGTAATGTTTTTGTTACTGATAAAACATAATATCATTTAACATATGCATGTGAGACAAAATAAATGATTCCGTCCGCTTCTGTAACTGTCCTGCCCTTTTCATTATTTGCATTACCTGTAAATTTTATTAGCAGACTGAATTCCCTCGTTCAGATGTACGATGACTATGTTTACCATCAGGTTCCACATTAATCTTTCCAACACTTCTGCAGAACTACTGATAGGTTTCACAGAGTAAATACCAAGAGAGGAATACTACCAAGTTAGTTGGATCCTGGTACATCTAACACATGCTTTGCTGATGTTTTACAAGGTTAATTTAGTTTCATGAAACAGTTTTTTAAAAAGTGCAAGTATATTCCATGGCAGATTAACACAATCAACCACACTTCTAGATTAAAATAATGAAAGCATTTTTGACAAATCCATTTTCCATAAAAGCATTTTGACTGACATTATTTATATTCTATTCTTTAATTCTTTATCAATTGAATCCCTTATCACCTTTTTCCTCTAACCTACTCAGGATTGATGGGGTCAAGCGACAACACCTGCCTTGCCCTTTATGAATATTTCCATGGTCTTCTAAGACTGTAAGAATTTTTTATTTTTTTTTTCCCTAGTGCTGCCAGATTTATTAAAAGCATCACTTAGTGATAGACCACTACAGCAAAAACCCAAGACTGGTTTCAGGTTGTCTGGACTTCATGAATTGTACTGTGTTTTTTCAGCAGTATCTTCTGTAACATTCAGGACTGATTCCAGCCCTGAATTTCCTCATGGTTGTCTCTGTTACAGCAAAACAGAGTGGTTTCCAGCAACTCCATCTAAAATAACAACTGCTTGTCATGTGTTCTGCTATCTCTACATCTGCGTTTACAAGATTTATAATGGGCAATTGTTAATTTTCTTTGCTGCAGCCAGCTTGCTGAAGAGAAATGGGTAAGAGAGGAAATAAATTCAGTATTTGTTGCAGAGTGAAGAAAGTGCAGCAAAGTACACTTTCACCAGTCTTTTATCATTGAGTCTGCTGTGCTTTGGCCTTGGCGTCATTCATCCCTGTCTTGGCAGTGATCAGCCTTCTTTTTGGATGATATAAAATTCATCACATCTTTTGCTCCTTACACACCATTAGGTAATTACTATAGAAATACAGTTTATAATATTACTTACCCATGCAATCCCTGCAATAACGTTATCTTCATACACAGAATGAACATCTTGACTCTGTGTTAATGGCAAAATCATAATTTCATTTATTTTTCTCTAGATCTCAATTTATTGTTAGGCTCTTCAGTTTTCAGGGAAAAAGACAAGATTGTCCCCTAATGAAATTGAATTGACTTTTTTTTCTTCTTCAGATGGAAATTGTAATTGCCACTGACCACTCTTGAGCATATTTATTTTTCTAAATCATTAACAATTACACTGGGAAAAGAATTGCTGCAACAATGTTGTGTCTCCCTAAGGCTGAGGCGCCAGACTGCAGAGGAAGCTGAACAGAAGTTCCGACTCTTGACTTTCCCTTTTCTGACTCCTCCTTTCTTTTGTGTTTGTACCTGAGTCTTGACAGAATATCGATCCAGTCTGTTAGTCATGACAGTGGGCAGATTTCAGTCAGATGTGGAACACGAGTCAAAAAAACGGTGGGAAAATTTACTGTGGCAGAGTTGTATTGCCAGATTTTGATATAGAAAATATGAATAAAGATAGGTGACAACTCATATATTCTCACTGGAAAAAAAGTTGAATTTATTAATATATCTCACATGTAATCACTGATTTCTCATTACTTGGCATATTATATTCTTAGGGCTTGAAACACTAGCCCTTTATCTCTTTTATATGAAAATATTTTTTTAAAAGAAAAAAAGACCTATGTACGCCGGTTAGCTCAGTTGGTTAGAGCATGGTGCTGATAACACCAAGGCCGTGGGTTCGATCCCTGCTCGGTCCCCATGTGTTGCCTCATCTAGTTGAGAGGCATCCCTGCCCATGACAGGGAGGTTGGATTAAATGATCTCTAAGGTCCCTTCCAGCCCAGGCCATTCTAGGATTCTATACCATATTAGGTGCTGGATGTGTATTATACTACATTTATAATAGAACAGAATTTTATTTTAAATAACGCCATTCTTAAAATCACTTTGAAAACATTAGAGGTCCTTAATGAGTTAAATACTGGAGTTAAGTACTGCACAAGCTCTCTGAGTCACTTTATGTATTCTTTGCAAAAGCTCAAGCAGAATGTTGATTGTCAGAGCTGCACTGAGAAAAGGGGTGCTTTTCAATGCTAAGATAAAAGTTTAATCTCCCATTCCTATTTAAAAAATGTTGAACTATCCTTAAACACACCTCAGGAGTCACCTTCCGGAGCTCTGATTCAAACTTCATTGCAGTCTGGTTTTTATGATACAATGTGCATGTGCTTTCTCTTGCAATTCTTCCCCCCCACACTTTTCCACTATGCATGTTGCTGTTTTATTTTGGCATTGCTTCTGCAGCACTGCTCAGCCACGTTCATGTGAGCCCACGCAATGTGAGGTAGGTGCAGCAAATTGCACAATAAAGTCCATTAAATAGAATTGCACTTCCATAACAAAATCTGACAGCTGTCATTTAAAACAGAATTCTTTTTCCCAACAAGCATATTTTATTCTGAGACAACATCAAAGAGGATCTTCTCTCCCATAAAAAAAAAGACAGAAAAATAGAAAATATAATGGAGGTTATTTTAATCTAGTTTACTCACCTGAACAAATAAATTTCTTGGATAGGAATCGATTTGTATATTTGTTGCCACAAAGGGAGGGAAGACAATTCCTAGCAATTGACCCACACTTCTGTGGCATTAAGTTTGAGAAGTAAAATGGGCTTTATCGTTTTATTTTAATTATTCTATCTGGTTCATACAGAAACTCTTCTGGACTAAAAACTCTATGCAGCATAGGCTTAAAGTTCTACATGACCATTTGTGCTATGTTTGGATTATTGGGACATACTCCAGCACTGATCTGTGCCTGATTATGTGCCAGAAAATCTAAGATAATCATAGGTAGAACACAGAAAATGAACTTTCCTCTGCATTATGTCCTTCTCATACAGTCTGTAAGTGCAGTAATTCTGAAGCTCTGTACAGTAAAACGCATAGGCGGACATCCAAGAATAGTCAGGGGCATTTCATTCCTTCCTATGTCTTTTATGAATAACCATTATGAAATACAGATTCTACTGATAATTCTGCCTATCTGTACATGCTTTCGATGGAAGGCGTCAATGCAAAATTTGGCTGTTAAGATAAAGTTTTAGTAGTTATATTTTGCAAAAAAGGTGTATCTGACTCTGGCAAGTTCACTGAGAATGATCATATAGTAGAACGAAAAGATGTATGGATGCAACTTGCTAAAATTGTAAAAAATCAAACAGAAACAGAAGACCTGTCAGATGGTCTGTAGGACTGAAAAATATTTCCAGTATAAAGAGAGAAGACAGTAACAGAGAAGCTAAAAAAAAAAAAATCATGTTGAAGGAGGTTATGGAAGTTACCACACCAGTTTTTAAGTGATCCATAAAATAGGTAATAATATTTTTCCAAGAGAAGATGGAAGGGGATATGTCAGATGTCTATTAGATTGTGAATGACGTGGGTAACTTTACTGGATTCCACCCATTCTTTTTATTGAGCAGTGTCTTTCACAGAGCAAGTAAAGATCCTGGGGAATGTATTGCTGCAACTTGCTTCGAAAAGGGATTCTTGAAGTGGTTAGACGAATTAATGAAGGACAGTGCTTCCAAGGGCTATAAATAAGGTCACCTAGGTGCACCCACTGTCTCATGAAGTTCCCAAGGTGCTGGCTACTGGAGGTGTACCCGGCGAAATGCCCACTGACAGAGTCAGGCTGCCACACTAGATGGACATCTCTGATTCTGTCCTGCTCCTGCCATGTTATGTTTATAAAAGGAGCTGTGAAAGTGTGGTTGAGAGATTTTAACTAATGAGTAATGGGCCACTGAGTCCAGTGAGGTTTCTGGTGGGTTATTACTAGCACTACTGTGAGTGACAATACCTGATAAGACCACATGTAATGTTCTGAAAGGAGGAGGGAATTTGAAATAAAATATGCAGATGATAATGTTATGAGACATTGAAATTGCCAGTGAGGACTGTGGTTTATTTGAAGGATCTTGAGGTCTTGTTTGATTTTTGTAGGTCTTCAGGCAAAGCTCCCACTGGGGCTGTATTCTCTAAAAAATGACATTATTTCTTCAGCTTTTCAAAATTTACCTCAAAATTGTCAAGTAAGACTAGTCTAGTTTAATTGTATTAACTACAATGGGATATTTGCCTGTGTGAGGTCTATCTATTTAAGGGCTTTGTTTCACCGAGGTATTTTTATTATCAAGTCCTCTATTTTGGGGTGGGGTAGTTTTTGCCTGAGTATATGAAAAAAAGTTTTTTCAAAGATTTTGTGTAGGACCAGCTCAGAATAGCAGAATTCAACAGCGGAATTGGAGGCCAGGTTCTGATATGCAAATTGGATTATGAATTTACGAATATTAGGAGAGAAATATCCAAGTTAGAGGATTTAAAAAACATTTAGTCTTGTTAAATAATAATTTATTTAACAATAAAACACCAGCTGGCTGAGATTAGGAAAAAGCGTTTTGTCATAGTTTATTTTTTAAGATATTAACTTCATACAGTTGCATATTTGATCCTATCACTCTCCTCAATATTAAATTTCACGTCTGTAAATGGTGTGAGTTTGGTTTATTTTCCTTGATCAGAGCCTTTAATGTTTCTTTTATTGATTCATGCTAAAAAAGAAAACAATGAAAGGCTTCTTCAGGATACTTGAAATCTGATCAATTTTTTCCTTTTAAATTGGAAATACAATATACCTATTACTCCAGGATATGTGTCTCTAAGTGCAAGTGGTTAGAGCATACATAATAATTTCCTGGTTTATATGTACAGGCTCAGCTTCCATATTTTATAGATGCTGACATCCTAAAGTTAAGTAGGCTAACGCGGCAGTTTTCAAATAGTAGGTTATGTTTCAAGTAAGGCGTTATTGAAGTGAAATAAGTGTTTAACAGCTAACATTAACATGCACATTGTTTAAATACTTGGTATGATATTTCTAAGTACGACTGTGGCACATGACAAGAGTTTTCAGAGCCTGGTCTGAATTCCTGTCGCTTTCTCTCCACTATTAACTTTATCCCCATGCATGTGATTAATATACATATAATTAGCAGGTGAATGACAATACAAGAGGAAGAAGGAAAACAAAAATTGATTTCTTCAGACACTATCTTAGGATTGTTAGAATTTATTTCTACCTCTGATTTGATTTAATTTCAATCGCTAGGTGAAAGACCATTTTAGAAAAAGAGATCTTTATTATATGTCATGTTGGTAACGAAATAGGAAGAAATATATAGTCAGTATGGAAATATTCAAATCAAAAACTCTGCTTTCACTGAATCATAACCTTCTTATACTAATTTCTGTAAGGTAAAATGAGATACACTTATTTTCTGTTCCAAAGTAGTATTTCTTATATGCTAAGTAATATTTTTTTATATACTGAAACCGTGAACAGAAGTCCATAAAGATTTTGAAAAATATATTTAATTTTTTTTTTGAAAAAGGTATTTAAATTTCAGTAATTTTTTTAATAATAGACTGAATGTACAGGTAGAACTAGCAGTTGCAAATGAGCAGAGGGAAAGGAAGAATGAGCAATGTGCACACGCCAAAATACGCAGCTATTGCTCTGTGCCTGAAAGTAGAAAGTCGATCGGATTTTCTCAAACTTTTCTTCTCTATGCGATTAAGAATTGAAAGTTGTTGACTTGACTTTTTGGTACTGCAAGTACTGGCTGAGGGCTTTGTGGGATCCTGGCACCCCTCTTTTGGTTGCATGTTCTGTCTGTTCTGGAAGGGGTATGCGTGTGTCTGTGATTGCCCTGCCAGGACAGGGAGGATAATAGTTCTGAGGAGAGAAAGCACTGCTTTTTTTTTTTTTTTTTTTGGGGGGTGGGTTGCGTCAGGGCTGGTTAGCTCAGTGCTTTGAGCACAGTGCTGACAACAATGACCGACACCAAGGTCACGGGTTCGATTCCCGCTAGGTCCCCATGTGTTGCCAGGTCTAGTCGAGAGGTGGCGTCCCTGCCCAAGACAGAGAGGTTGGACTAGATGATCTCTAAGGTCCCTTCCAGCCTAGGCCATTCTATGATTCTATGCTTCTTGCAAAATTTAGGTGGCTCAAAAGTAGAGAGAGAGGATGTCAAGGCAGTGGGCAGCAAAATACAAAAGAAAGAAGGATGGTGGACAGAGCCCCTGGAAGTTTCATATAATAAACTTTTAAATGTCTAGCACTGGAACTTTACTACTAGGCAAATGGGATTACATGATAGTGTATAGGTCTATAGTGTTCATTTTTGAGGATTGTTATGCAAGAGCTGTTACTCATACCTTGGTTTTTATTTCCAGTAGTCTACATCTTGGTTCTCAGAGTCCCATGTCCACAGATTGCTACTAAAGGTGCCATGTTTCATTCTAAATGTATTGCAGTTCAAGAATGTTAAAAAAGTAATGTAAGGGAAATAAAGAATGTGTATCTTTCGTTGTATCACAAGGATAGGGTACATTTTATTGCACATTCCTACTCCCTCGATAAATTCCTGCTTATCTTTTTTTAACTTCGTCCCTTATCTATTTCCACACAGCTGCCTACCTTCTTTCATGCTGTTCCTGATGCCTGTTTCATGCTCTTCCTTTCTTCTGTTAACTCCGATATCTCCATCTCCATTTTACCTTGTGCCAGAGACATCTATCCCTCCCTCAGAAATGTTTAGCGAGATGTCTACCAGCAAAATATACTTTAACAATGAAACTTCAATATATATATATAAGCCAGTTGTATACTCAGTAACACTGTTGACATCTACTGTTAGTGATTTAGAGCAGAATTTGACTTTTTTTCTTGTGTTTCATCAGTTTTGGACCTTTTCTTGGAAGTGTTTTCTGTTGCATTGCCAAAGTAACAAATAGAGGTACAGTTTATAACTGTTACCCTGGTTAACTTAGATTTTTTAAATTTTGTTTTGCCAATGTATATTTTGTATGGCAATATGATGTATTCTAGGACTCGTGCCAATATAATATGCTAACGACTTGATTTTTAAAACTTTACTTATGTTTGTAGTTAACATAACTCTAGGAGCAGCAACGCAGCATCAGGCGGATGAGTTGTTCAATGGATCCCTTTGTACAGGTTGGGTAAATCTCTTTCCGTTCTCCCCAAAACTCTCCATTTACTGCAGTCTGCTGTGTATTTTCACTAATTTCTGTGTAGTGAGTTCAGTTTTTGAACAAGATAACTTACCAGTTCAATCAACACCTAATGTCATAAGTTTGTTTCCCTGAGTGAAGAGAATTATTTCCTTTAAACACAGAAAACATTTGCATTTTTTTAAAATAGAATAACTACAATTTCTGTCAGACTGTTGATAGCCACATATGTGTAAAATTCTGTTCACAAGCTACAGAAATATCTGAGCAATAGTTCTTTTAAACAAATAATTTATTCCCTTATATTTTCTATTTTCACATTCTTTCGCACAGTTCTGCATCTTCATATTTTCTTTTGGCTAGAAGATAAACTATAGTAATGCGATACATACACTGACAAGAGTAGTAAACTTTAAACTTCTTTCAAACTTTTCCTTTTGAGAGAAATGATGTATCTAAGTTCCATCATGATGTTCCAGCTTCTTACCATGTGGCTGGAACAACAAGTCTCATCTAAGAATAAGAAAAGCTATAAAAAACACTGGAGGGTTTTCTCTGCTTTGTGTTTT
Organism: Apaloderma vittatum; assembly: GCF_000703405.1. Classification (NCBI taxonomy): domain Eukaryota; kingdom Metazoa; phylum Chordata; class Aves; order Trogoniformes; family Trogonidae; genus Apaloderma; species Apaloderma vittatum. Next base: position 43,039 of record NW_009720112.1, on the reverse strand, counting down.
TATTTTGAATAATAGGTGGCAAGACATATTTGACATAAGATTGCAGAATGATTAGAATAAGGATTTGGAGCGCAGCTGCGCTGATGATATTTGGCAGCCTTATTGACACATTGTGTTGCCTCGGGCTAGTGATTCTTGCAGTTTTTCAGTCATTTCTTGCAGTCTATTTAGGGAGACGGAACTTAGTTAGACCTACTTGTGAGCTGGGTTTGTCTCCAGCCTCTGTCTCTCTCAGCCTGTGATGGCAAACCAAACCGACCGGCTGCAGAGCTGACTAGTCTGCTCCTGGCAGCGAGGAGGAACACTTTCTCACAGAGCCAAAGGCCCTGCATTGGCAACCTGCCCAAGACGTAATAGATGAATTATTTACTAGGTGATCATGAGCTGCTTTTGCTTTTTCTGCATTTGACTCAAGTAATCGAAGGGGATGTTCTGTCTGCCAGTTTTATTACAGTACATCAACAGCTATTTCTGATATATGGCCAGGAATGTAGAATTACCAAAGTTTTGCCTACCCGTGGTATCAAATGCTAAGCATACTTACTTTTTCTTTGTACCTAATTATTTTCTTTGCCTTTTTTGTGGCTTCAGCTTTATTTCAGCTGGGCTAAGGTAATCTCTCTAACTGCCTCGATTTTGCATAATGTGATAACTTGCTACTTCTAACATATACTGAAATAATATTTCTAGTAGCTGTTATCATGGAGAGAAGGAACACAAGAGCCTATGCTGGGCCCTTTTTTTACTGCTTTACATTAGGATAAGTTGTTATGAGGTCAAATATAATATTTCTATATAAGATAGACAGATTTTCATTTCAATGAATAATTTTCCTTCACAATCATTCTCCTAATCTCATTGAAATTCAAATTAAATGAAACAACATATTTGAGGTGTAATAAGGGTGTCATTCTACTGAGATATGGTTGTGGAGATCATTGTCCTAAAGTAGTAGTAACATTTGCAGACCAAATTCTTGTGCAGTCTGTCAAAGGCGTGACTTACCTAGTGTGGTTTCAGGAAACTGTATTCCCTGTATCTTCATTCTATGCATTTCTGTTAGTGTAACCTAGCACAGCATGTGCTATTGCTTCATGAAGTCGTTATGGTCAGGCCTCCCAGCTTGGTCATCTGGACACAGCACAAATAATATTGGGTTAATATTTCAAAGACTAATTGCTAATGAATACATTGTTTAAAGTGGGTTGTTGTTTTTTTTTGTGATTAACTTCTCTGGCTGTCTGACACACCTTGTCCATGTGAGTTTGGTTATCCAGATACGCTGCTTACTAGCTGAGATGCTTACTGGGTAGGAAATAAGCCTGTGTTTGTGTTTATGATACCTGTGGCTATGCCGATCACAAGGCCATTACTGAACCACAGAGAGCATTCTTAAAAATAGTTGTCTTATGCCACAAGGCACTTGACTATGACATGTTCGATAGAAATCACAACAACTTGAAAAATTGCGATGGCTGGAAGATATGCAACTCTTCCTGAGGTAAGCTTGTGTCATTAGATATATAATTCATATTAAACATCTCTTCATTGCTGTTCTATAAAATTATTTTTACTCAGTGGTCAGCCTTGCAGGAGTTTGAAGCTTTTTCATTCCCTTAGCTTTGCACTACTTAAGCTAAATGTCTGGTGTAATGTCCTGACTTTTTGAGCAATTCTGAGGCCATTTGGTTTAATTTTAATTTTAGAAAGGCAGCTGTGCACTGTTGTGTGGCAGTTCTCACTGAGCTTTCCTGTCTTCTTGAAATGTTGCAAACTTTAATGTCTATAACGGTGCAGTCATCTGCAATTGAACCTTTACCTGTCCCTCTTCAAGGACATGTGGGTTGTCATTTAGCTGGTGAATAATTACGCTGGAGGTAGTTTTGTTTTCCTGGATGTAACAGTATTTGAAGATTCTCTTACAGAATTTGTGGAGGCTCAGACTTGTTTAATAACTTCTTGAGATGAATTCAAGCAAACTTGGATTGTTTAAAAACAAAACTTTTTTTTTGATGGTATATTCAAACTATAAAATTATCTTCCAGAAACATTTCAAATCCGGAATTCAAGATGTGAATTTGTCTGTAAAGTAACCTTAGGGATTATCTTCTTAGGTAAATAGTTTTCATTGTTATAAGTGTCTTCCAGAGAGGAATGAAAAGAATTAAACTAGCAACTTCTAGTGTATTACAACAAAGAAAAATATTTACATCGTTTAGAAGCAATAAAAAAGAATTGTTTTTCATAAATTATGCAAACCTTTTTGTGCTTATACAGAAGTTAACACTGGAGAGCAGAGACTCCTTGCTGTGTGCTGGCAATGTTGGCATTGTGGGTCTTGAAAGTCTAATGTGACTTTGAGTTTTGAACAGTTTTAGCTGGAACCAGCAACGCTTGGTGTATAGCTGTCATACTAGAGTTAGTTTCCCTGTTTCAAACAGAAGATAACAACATGAAAACTAATGCTATCCACTTGTCAACTCTTGGAAAACAATTGCAACAAAAGGCGTTTTTCTTCTTGCTGACTCTTGCTTTGAGGAGTGAGAGGACTGAAAGCGACCCTCCGTTACCCTTCCTGCTTTCTAATCGTGAAAGAAGGAATTGGAAGTTGGACAGAAATAGGAATTGGAGAACTTTATTGGGCTTTATAGCTCTGCTGAGAAATAGAGTTGATGAACTTCCAGCAAAGCTGCTTCTCCACTCTCCTCTTGTTTATGGACAGGGAGCAGTGGGAGTACAGCCTAGGTTTCCAATGTTCTTTTATTGATATATTTACACACCAGAGACACATACTATCTACAGATGTGGCAATTCCTGTAACCGTAGCATACTGGTCATACATAGAGACTGGTCATACTATGAGTCCTTTGAAGTCATCTTGTATGAAAATGTTGTTCACTGATGAGAAAACCTGTTCATTCATCAACAAGTATTATCAAGTACAACGAACAAACAAAGAAACAAACTAGATTTGTCAAGATTTCCAACACTTGCATAGAGCTTGTCTTACAGCAACATTACTAGATTTAGACATTTACAAAGAATCCAGAAGTGGAGATATTTCATACAAAACAAGTAACATGCATATAACTGAGTATTACACTACTTTCAAAGAGCAGTCTGATTTTTTTTATTTTTGTTATAAATACTTTCACATGTTTGCTCAGAAATACCTGACAATACATATTACAAACTCTGAAATGTCAAATATTTGACATATTGCTACCTACTTTTAGATACTCATTATTAGCCTCTCCTAAGTAAAATCAGATTTGGATGTTTGCTTCCCTTCCCCTCCAGCAAAGCTCAGTCTTAATAAATGAAATCAATAGCTGAATAGCGAGACTTTCTCTCTATCTATTGTCATGTTTTCTGATTGTAACTAGTTACTGAAGAACATTTAATGAACTAAGTGTGTACAAATAAAAAGCCTCACCTTTATTTTATAGCAACAGGAATCATGTTGGCTTAAGCCAGAGTTATATTTCATCTGATGTATTTTACTGATCACAAGGGGAAGCGTATTTGTCAATATTAGCTTTATCTGAGATTTAAAACATGTTTTAAGTTCCCTTCACAAATATGATATTGGATAGTTTAAACTTAACTTGCCTGACAACTTTTTAAAGATATCTCAGAATTTTAAATTTCAGTCAAAAGCTTTCCATGGTTCCTGTGTTTCCCAGATTTATTTCTCTTTATACTATAAACTTTGCTCCCAGTTAAACAGTAAAGACTTGGAAGTATCTGCTGCAGTGCCTTTTGTCACTTTTATAGTACACAGCTACCTTTAGCATGCAAAGAAAGGTTAGATGACTTTTCTTTCATCGTATATTCTTCAAAATGTGAGTAAACGGTGTATACCCTTAATGCCTCATACCAAAAAACACCCAGAAAAAAAATTAAAATAATGAATCATAAAAGCAAACTGAAAATCCATTTTGTAATCAGAAATCAACTTTTTGGTCAAATTACATTTCTTACCTTCCATTAAATCAAAGGATTAAACCCTTGACTCATTTTTTTCCCCATCTAACTGAGTTAATGGCTGCACCCTTGCCATGAACACTCTTTTTTCCTAACAGTCAGTGTGCTCTGAGGAATTAGATGTAAGATTGATTAGATTTAAGGTTGAGAAATCATCTAGTGTAAGACATTCACAGAGCAGGAGTCTGCCACATTATAGAACAGATTAACTTAGCCAATTTTACTTTATTTGGTAGGAAAAAAACTCGGTGCATTATTTGGAATACATTTATTTTGATGTTTGAAGAAATGGGAGTCATTATTTGAAGAAACATGAATTATTACATCTCAAATCTTGAAAAGGTATAATAAAATTAAAATAAATTTCTTGTGTAACAGGATTACCTAGGGACTGAAATGTAACCTCTATAATTATTTTCCTTTTCATTTCTAATATCACTTTGTGTATTATTGAACATGTGAAGTGGTATGTACATGTGTTTGTTGGGGTTTCTTTCCAGAACTAAAAAAAAAATACTTGGACTAGCTCTGACTATAGTATGTCATTTAATAAGTGTAAGACACTTAAATTTTCTGAAATTATCATAAAAATGATAGCTTCAAATAAGTAGCCAAATATTAAATTACACTAAACAGAATTAAGTCAGTTTAATACAACACCAAGTATTAGTTAACTTGAAATTAATGATCTGTGCCAATCATTAGATGGTGACCAAAATGAGGAGAGGATTTTTTTTCTACCATTCTATAATGGATGTGCTAGAGCCACTGTAATTATAGTTTGCAACTAAAGCTGTGCTGAGATTCAAAACTACAGTTTTTTGTTAAGATTGAGTGTGAATAACTTTTGTGGAAATAGTTTATACAAATTCTAATGTACTTTGACAACAGCAGAAGCTTTAAAAACTGTACTATGCTGACAAGAGTAAAAATCTCACTGATGTGTATCTTCCACAACAAAGTCCTATATTGCTGGTGTTTTACTCAGTTATTTTTTTAAAGATCGTTTTATATGTTTACTTAATATAAATACCCTTAATTTAAAATCTTTAGTCACTTACGTGCTACAGTCCTTCAGAGAACTGTGCATGGTGTTACTCACAAATGTTCTCTTGTGCTTTCACAGTGAAATTATTGGTCATTTCTGGTTTCATATTTCTCTCATGGGACAAAAAGAGCATTACAAACATGCTTTTTCTGAGATGGGGGCTTTTACCCAATAATATCTGTATCCTCGTGAGTCCTCAGTAGCTGTGACAGAAGAAAGGAAAGGTTTGCTGTGTGAAGTTGCATAATTATTGTGTGACTAATGGGAAGAATTGTGCTCAGTAGGACTCATTTCACAAAAACTGGACTTTCATACAGTGTATTTACTTGAACTGAGTTAACTTGCCCTGGCTTTTCTAGTCTGAAAAGCTATTATTTTTCCTCTTATTACTGCAACTTCCTATATTACAGTTGATACAACGTGTGCTTTGTGTGTTTTTATGGTGTCAGTCAACATCATGAAAAGTTATCTGGAAAGATTTTAAACCTACAGGATTCTGCCTGAGGGACTGATGGCAAGATCTTTGGAAGGTCATTAAGAGGATTTTGAGGATTAAACCACTTCTTTTTGTCTCGGTGGAAATTGGTGGAGGAAACTGCACCAGTAGGCATTTGGTGTTATCAAACCTGACTGTGGAGTTCCCTTTGTGTTGTGAAGGCAGCTGGACAAAAGGGAGCTTAATGCCCAGCCTGCCGTGGCTGCGCTCTGTCTGACCAGCAAGAACAGGCTGCGTACAGGCGGGGCTAATGCATTCCGAGAAAAAATAGGAGGAGGCTTGGGGACAAAAGCGTAGGGTTAAGCAAGAGACAAAAGAAGATACTGCTATATGCAGATAGAGAAGCCAAAGCTTGTAAGGACAGGGGAATATGTATACCAATTAACAATAGCGGTGGTTTAGTTAATTTTCCTCAAATGCCATTCTCATTTGTAGCATTCCCATTTTGCAAATCTAGATATAAGGTAAACAGGACAGAACATGTTGCAATTAGATGAACAGTACAGGAGAAACCATAGAAGCAGATGAGATACTCTGGTTCTTCTGGTTATTGACTCATCTCAGTAAGTAATGAAATTCATTCCCTCCTGTTAAAGAACATCTGTGATGGTTGGGGAAAGGGGGAAAGTTTGCCAGATCCAGTAGTTTCATAAAGGAAACAACTGAGGTAAATACTAGAAATTCATGGAAAGGTCTTTATAAACAGAATAATCTGGAAACAAAAATATCAACTATGACATTAAACACGAATGGCTGAACATGACTGTAGAAATGCAAAATGGTTTAAGTTGGAAGGGACATTTAAGGATAATCTGGTTGCAGCCCTTCTGCCATGGGGAGGGACACCTCCTACTAGATTACATTGCTCATCTCCAATGGTGATTTCCACTGGTCGGGGTTAAACAAGAGAGAGGGTAAGTCTGTTTAGGATGCTCTGCGGTAGCCTGTATTCTTGGAGATGTCTGTGGAGGTGGTCTTTTCACTCTCCTTGTGATCTCTGGCTGTTGGTGAATATATCTACAAGAGAGAAAAGAAAGAGAACATCTCCCTTCCAAGGTAGTGTTCCCAAACTGTGGATGTGTACAATTTTGCACAGAAGTCCATTCCAGAAAACAAGGTTGAATACCTCAAGTTAGTCATTGATACAAGTTAGTTTGAAATTCCCTTTAGAATTTCTAGGTGAAATCTCATGTTGCCTCCTTGTTTTCAATTTTTTTTAAAATTCACTGTGAAATTCATGTGAAGGGTCCTCCAGATTTCTATATTTGGGGAATCCAGATTTTTTTTCAAAAAAAACCTCCAGTGTATGTGGATGACTGGGAAACTGATATAACTGTCAACATATGTTCACTCCTTTGTCAACATATTTATATTCCATGTCTGCTGCTGCAACTTTATCTAAAGCTTAAACACATCCTAAAAAGGACAAAATTTTAAATGGAGTATAGCTTCATGTTCTTGCTTGAGCTGGATCAGTGAAATTACGGTACTGGCCATTTAACTGGAGGTTACATTGTAGAGTCTGAAGAACCGTAGACACTGGTGTAGATGTACTAGATATTGGACAATAATGATTTTTCATCTTGTATTTTTATATCGCCCAGAACAGAACAACCTGGTTGCTGGTATTGTATTCTGACATGGAGTGAAAATTCTAGCTAATGTCGCATGGAGTTCTATAGACTTTGTAACTGTGAAGGAATTCTTGAATATCTTCTACTTAGAAAAGTCTCTTTAAATGTCTCGTAAAAAACCCTCATGCTCTGAGAAAGCTATTTTGTGAAAATACTGATAACTTAGTGGATAGTTGTAATGGTACTGATAATACTTAACACTATTACAAATAAATTCAGCTGTTTCTAGAATGAATGTGTATTTTACATGAATCTTCTCTCTAATTATATGTGCAGTTTCAGCTCATAATGCAACAATCAGTTACTGTGAAAGACTATCAAAGGTGACGGATCTATTCACATGATTTTCCAATCGAAATCAAGATAATTTTTTTGTATGCTCTGTTGGTCGTGTTCATTGAAAAATATCCCCAGCATTTGGTACAAAAGTAAACAACTAAGTAGTTAACTAAGAACCTCAAATACTCCCCATTTTAAAGTATGCATTTTTCTTCGTTTGCTGAAGACTAAAATCTATCAGCTAAACAATCATTCCAAACAAATGCTGTTTGTTTATTCTCACATTTTATCTCCTGTTTCCTGATATTTATGTATAAGAAGCTGTACTACTATCAAAAACCTCATAATCTGCAAAACTGATGAGAATGGAAAAAAATCTCAGGGGGTAGAAAAAAAGCTGCTGTGACAGAAATAACAATTGTTTCATTTTGGAATTTGGCATCCAAATTCACTGCCATCATATTCTTTTTCTATGCATTTCAGTAAAGGGGAATTTGATATAAATGTGAAATCTGTTAATTAGTATTTTCACAGTCAGACCTTGCCATTTATGATATAATGAACTTTTTGCTCTTCTTTCTGTTCAACTCTAATTTAAAACGGATGAAGATATTGAAGTGTGAATATTTCCTCTTGTCACATTTTTTGTTAACTCTCTTTAAAAGAATATGTAGCAATTGTTTATGAAAGGACTTTCAATGAACATGGGAACATTGAACATAAAAATGGAAGAGAATTATTGTTTCATATGTACCAGTCCTGCACTAATGCAGTTAGCTTTATCTTATCTTAAAAGTGGTTAGCTTTTTTTGCCACCAATACTTTTATTGCAGGACTATTCTAGAGCTTGACTTATTTGAAAATCAGAACTTCTGAAAACTTTATTGTAAGTGGTTTAAAGAAATCGCTTAAAGAACTTATGTGGTTCTTGATAATGACTTCTGTGATGTATGCATGAACAGAATTATAGAAAAGATTATGTTACTCTGGAGATGCCTGGACCAGCTTCCTGCCCAAAACAGGACGAACTTAAAAGTGCTGAAGTCTTTTATGAAAGGAATATGTTAGGTAGGACTTGAGTTTGACAGTTCCTCTGTCACTGTAAGTTCTTACACCTGTTTCAGCTGATAGGATGTGACGAAAAATTCCTGATTGTGATATACACAGATTGACTAGGTTTTTCAAGAAATGTCGCCGCTCTGTTATACCTCTCTTGATCCAGCATTTTAGAATGGCAATTATTTTTTGTGTGTGTGCTTTGGTATTAAACATCTTGAAGTGTGGGGTTTTTTTCTGCTAATTAGTAAAGATGCAGATTCACCTTATGCATTTATGAGGGCAGTTTGAAGTAGTTCACAAAATAAAAATTAACTATTTTGCACAAACCGTACTGAGATGTGTGAAACTAAATATTTGTTACATCCGTAAACTTGGTGAGGATTTCAGGCAGAATTGATGCAGGACTATTTTTCTGAAATAGCAACGATGCTATGACAAGTAGCCTGGAAAACATAATGGATTTTAGAACAACCCTAGTCTGGTGTTGTATTGATTTTTTTATTATTGTTTGCTGAGGCTTTGAAATTTATATATTGAAAGGAAATAAAGAAGTGTCAATGAAATTAGTATTACTTTAGCCATTTTAGTTTTGCTTTTTCTTTTTCCATGTAATAGATAAATACATTTTAAATGGAAATAAATATTAGAGAAACAAAGGCCTTTCATGCAGTAGGATTACACCAAAGTGCCTGTTAGAAGAATGAAAGAATTATAAACATAATTGAAAAATGAAAATGAAAGACACTTTCCATAGAATAGTTAAGAAATAATGTTCATGACTTTGGAATATACGAAGCAGTAAACGGCTTTCACGGGTGATTAAATGCTGAAACGAAGCTAAGATGTTTGATCACTGTGCAAGTAATTTATTTCAACACTATGAAACATGATTCCTATTATAAGACAAGATAAAAGAAGATACAACAATATTTTTCTTCTCTTGCGAAGGTTGGTTAGAACAATTAATAATGGGGAGACCAGATGGCTCAAGGGACAGGCAGTGGGCTCATGACTGTTCTTTTAAATGTGGAAAATACCAATAGTAAATAACCATTAATATCATCTGTTTTTCTACCATATGCAAAGTCAGTTTTATTGGTCCGTTTCTCATGAAAAGTGTTTGTAGCCCCTCAAAAGTCACCATTGTGGTTGGCACATTTGGTCCTGTTTCAGCAAAAAGACTAAAGAATACATTGACAGTGTCAACTGGGAGTGAAGTAAATGAATTTATAAACTCAGATTTGTGGAATTAGGTGTGCACAGTTGCCCACATATATTTGCAGACTAACAGACCATGTGTAAACACAGATGTATTCCAGGCTTCAGTTCATCTCACTTAAGAATTTTGGCTCATATCCTGTTTTCTTTTGGGAATTTAACTGTTTGAAAGTACTCCTTTATACAATTGAGTATCCAAATACCTGAGTAGTGAAATACAACAATAACCATGAAACTTCAACATCATAACCCACATAATAAATAGCTTTATAAGTGAACCTATCTGGGAGTTTGTAAATCAAACAGTAAAAAGTTTAAACTTAACATTCCAAAGCCTTTTGTCATTATAGATTCTGAAAATAATTTAAGAAATATTTTAATACTGTGTATTTTATAATACTTTTGTTACTAAAGAATTCTTATATTGAACTTTCCTAGTTATAAGAATCTTTCCCATGTAAGTAATCAAGATTGTCTGTGGAATCTTAATAGGCCATTTGTATACACTTATGTTACTACTCGGTACTGTTAATTATTCTACCATATTTGCATACATAAATATCTCTAGTCAGTAAAAAAAATTTTTATTGCATTTGTGCAATTTATTGTCTTTTAGTTTGCACTTTTTTTAAATATGAAATTTCTTTATACCTCTTCTATTTGTGCTTTAGTTGCGGACATCCCAAAGTTATAAATATTGTGTGTTGTGTTTATTGCTATGACTTTTCGTATGAGTTGAAGAGAGATTAGAATTTTGGATGTCAAAACCAACTTTTTTTTTTAAAAAAATGGGATTTTCTCCAAAGCAGCAAGATTTGACATGACACTAAGTAACATTTAATAAAAAAATTGATTCCTTAGACCAGAAAACCAGGGTAACTGCAGATTAGATGTCTCATTATAATGGGAAAGACGAGTTTTGCTTAACCCTTAGGTCTGTATTTGGAGTAACTTCTATTTTGGCCATCTACTTATCCTGATAAGTATTAGAACCCAAACTGTTGGAAACAATTCCTCCCTTCTAATCTTTTCCGAAACTTAGAGAATTGCATAAAGCTGACAGTGCAGATAATAAAGCTATGGGTGTTACAGATGAGTCATAAACTGTTGACGTGGAATATGATCTGCTTCTGTGCACAAGATCCAGCCTATCCTCAAATACATAACAAGTAAATATGATAAAGGCAATAAAAACAGAAATAAGTTTTAAAAAAAAATAGTTCCTGGAAATATCTTTCTCTCATCATCTGTTCTCTTCTTCTGTAAGATTCCAACTGTGAACAAGTACATGGCTCAATCTTAACCTAAGCAGTCCCCAGTGATTTATTTTGCGCCTTTTCAGGTATACTTAATGCTTTTAGTTGTGTTTGTGTATTTCTTATTCTTCTGTCACCTCTGGCCTTGAAAATTTATCCATACATTGCAAAGCAGTGACACATTCTCTTCTTAGATGACTGAAGGATTTTACCTGATTACATCTCAGTGATTTAATTTTTTTGGTTTTCTGGATTAAATTACATTGCAAAAGATGGCAGAGTGAAATGCTGGAGCAGTGGACAAAGGCTTACCTATACAGTATGCAGCAATACTGAAAAATTCTGGGAATGTGCTTCTGCTATCATCTTTTTAATTCTGTAACTCTGACATTCAGTACAAAGCACTACCTCTGTACTACTTACAAAATTTTGAACAAATTTAATCCTATGAAAATTTTCAAAATACTTGCAATAAGTTTACTGAAAGGTTTTAAACCATCTTTAATCCAGTTTTCATTTTTCCTGAAGGCTGAGATAAAAGTAGAAGGGGCAATTTTCGAGATTCAGTTCACATGGCAACGTATTTATAAACACTTGCTTCTGAACAGAAACAATTACATTTGGGGAAAAAAATTATTTTATTGTTGTGTGTGCCCTTTGGCAAAAAAAAAAATCTGTTGCTTAATAATCAGTACCATAATCTTCTTAGACAAATATAGGAAGAAAGTATAGCGTCAAGCGATACATGGTGATGGATGATCATACAACTGATGTAATACCTCAGAGGGAATCTGGGTGATGGAATATGTGTCTCCTTACTGCAAATTTTGCGTGAAGGAGTACTTGGTCATCTACCTAAAGTATCTTTCTGTGCAACTGGTTATTTTAGGCAAGTTATTCCATAGGAAACTGGTCATTGGTCGTGAAGATGTATTTACATCCCCTCCACAGAGACGTGTTGTTGCACAAAAGCCTTAGAGCAGCGAACTGCTTTTAAGACACTTCTGTGAGTTGCTGCAAGCTCAAACTTTCACAGGGTCCTGAAGCATCAGAGAAGATATTCTAGAAGAAGTAAATCCTCTTTGGTGGGACAGAGCAAAACTTCAGACTGTATGTAGCATTTGACTGATTGTGTTTGCAGCTGCACAGAACTGATTTCTCCTGGGAATCTCAGCACTGCGAGGGCGTAGCGTTGCTACAGACAGTGCCTGGCTTTCAGTGAAGCAGTCAGTCCTGGGACACTGTTTTGCAGCAATTCTTATTAGCCAGACTGAGGTCTAATGCTGCATTCAGGTTTCTGTGGTAGATGAGTATCTCAGATAGTTTTAGTGCTCAAGGACATCTTGGCTTTCGGTGCTTCCCTGTAGCCTCCAAACAAAGATGACATTCATACTTGGGGAGTTCTGACATTCAGAATTATTATGAAATTCTAATTGGAAATGACTGTTTCTCAAGAAAAAGTAAAATCCACAAAAGAAATAAGTAAAGAGGATAATAGTGTAGAACTGTGATGGTTTAATTAATGTTAGGCTAACCTTAGGATGTCGTAAATGTCATTTTCTATTGGCTACATTCAGGCTGAGCTGGGGTTTTAGCCCACAGCTATGTGTGCTTGGTGGGTGGGCAGAACGCTGAGATTGTTCTGCCTGAGGATCATACTGCAATACTCCAGTGCCCCTTCTTCTTTTCCCAACACCCTGTGGCTCAATAGACATTTTATTTTTATCCTTTTCTATTCTTGCTGTTTCCCAGTAGTTGCTTATGGCTAACGTGGAGGCTGGCAGATAGTCATGCAAACAAATTCAAGTACCTGATAGAACTAGGTATGTTCAATTATAATATGCAGGTTAGCTGGTGTTTAGGGTTTTTTTTTTGTCGTACAGAACTCTTTGCATATATTTGATACCTAATAATAATAGTAGCACTGTGACAGCATTTACATTTTTCACAGCACTGTACAAACATTGTCTAATTTATCCTGTCTCCTACAACACACATATTGAAGTGGCAGTTCACATGAAAGCTTGGATCCTCAGGGCCTTTGCTTATGTTTTGCCGCTTGCCCTCAGAGACCTATATTTACCACAGTCCCCTACAAATCTACTACTTTTCTCTTTTTCAAAAATGCTGAGACAGAAGATGAGATCATGTACTTTTTTTTTACCATCTTTATCCTGCTCTTTCACGTGCTCTGCAATACATATTTTCTCCAGTCTCTACTTCTGATGTGTTTTCCTACATGAAGCCCAAACCTAATCTCTAGTTCTGCTAGTCGCTACTGCACCAATCCAAATTGCCCTATCCTGGTTGAGTCTTTGCATTAACTCTAAACTTTATGTTAGTGCAAAAACCTGCACAATATTTCTTCTGGTGCAGCATTGCCGGTAGGACGTGGGAAGGATGACAAGGCTTTCCTTTTTTTTTTTTTTTTTTTTTTTTTTCCCCTGGATGAAGGCAAGCTGCCATAAGAATCTCTGTGGATCAATAAAGCACGATTTATGTAAATCACAACAGCTGTCTTCCTTAAATTAAACAAATGGATCTGATCCAGCCCTCAGTACTTTAGTGCCCCTTCCCATTTTGGGCAAACAGAAAGTTTCTCTGAGCAACTGTGAACTATACTCTTGCTTCACCTTGGGATTCTAGCAAGTTAAGAAGTGCAATTGCCTGGTTTTATTCTCATTATCTATGGCTTAAGTTTGAAAGTATGTCCTGCAGTATCATTTGGATAAATTCGTTCACATTTTCCTGTGCTATTTTGCCATTTTATCCATAAAACCACTGCTCCAAACTACAGTAAAAGATAATACAATGCATTTCACTTACATTACTGTTAGGGACAGTACTAGACAGTCATATCATGTTTTCAGCTCTTATTCATATGTTCAGTTTGAAATGTCTTATTTGTTTTTAAGATAATCATATTTTCATGAAAGTGCTCACAACTTCAGTTCCATCTTAGCTCAGTAAAATTATTTATTATACTATTGGAATAGGAATTATTGGAATAGCACTGGAAACTGCCAGCTACCAGTGAGGCTTTGAGGTATTCAGTCATTTTACATAATATGCTGATGTAAATTTATGTAGACTTTTCTTTCAAATTTTAGTAGTTTTCCTATTATTTTCTCCCCAACTTGAGAAAAAGATTTTTAAAATTTTATGAAATGCTGAGAAGGACTTTAATGTTAGAAAAAAATTAAAGCCTTGCTTTACCTTATTTTTTTTTTTAAGATAAATTAGTGGAATACAAAGGAGAATATTTGTGATATGACTGGAGAAAACTTGCAAATGCTAAATCTAATACTTAAATGCTATATTCCTATAGCTCTCCAGTCTTACTGAAATTCATGAGAAGTAACAATATTCTTCTTCATGAGAAGTGTTGACTTTCTAAGGCTAAGAGAGTGAAACAGGTTGAAATCAGGTTTTTTGCTTTTTTTTTATTGTTAGCACATCATGCTGCAATGTTTTGTTTCCCTGAAGTGGAGTAGATTAGACCCCTACCAACAGGAAAGCTGAGTAAAAATTTGAAGGCACAGAATGGTAGCAATTCTTCATTCTGATTTGGCCACCCCCCAAAAAAAGTATATATTTAACATGTAATTGCTTAATATGGGTTAAAGAACAGAGCAATGTTGTTTTTTCCTAGGGATCTTGAGCTGCCAGTGCAGCCGATATACTACTTTGCATTTGCCTTGTCTTTTATGAATGTGAATACCATCGGAAATAAAAGTAATTGTATTTTTTCCACTATTTGAATAAAACTGATGTTTTTTTTTTTAATTTTGCTAATTATAGGGAAGATCTTTGTTTTCTGCAGTCAGACACTGGCAAACATTGTGGCTCAGTGAATACAGGAGTGGACTGGTAAATTTGGTTCAGCCACTAGACTATGGCATTTTCTTGGAAAATTATGTTCTTACAGACACATTTTATCTGCTTCTCCTTTGTGGAGAGCTCCGTCCTCTCTTATTGAAAGGTGTGGACTTAGTATAAGATACGTAAATCATGAACTCCAAAGAAAGATTCATCAAATTCAACAATTTCCAAAGAAGACTAACCAGGACACACCAATGGCCTTCAAGGGTTGGCAAAGACTATATCAGAATTTATGGTTTCTCTGTTTGAATATGAAATGCATCAGTCATTTTGTCTGCTGAAAAATGAAATCAGTGTTTTGTAGTAACACAAATTAAGTCCATCTCATTTTGTAGCACTAACCATTCCTGGAATCTGAGCTCCAACCACATCAATGCAGCCTCTGCCATCTGTAGCATCAACAATTTCCCTCTCTGAAATAGAAATACCAGTTTTTGCTTGACTGAGGCTAATAAGGTTGGTCCCTGCTACTGTACTCCTAGAGTGGTTACATAGACCTAGAACAAGGTAAGCCTCTCCGTTCCAGGCTCCAGGATACTGTCTTGGCTCTTCTGAGGTTGGACCCTAACTTCTCTCTCTCTCTGGTGACATGTTTCTGTATCAGATTGCATCTACCAGTATTTAGTTCATTGTATCTTATACATGAGGTCATTCTTAGAGTCCTTTTGAACAGTTATGCACTCATTACTGTCAATTTATGGGTTTCAGACAATAAAAGGACTAGGAATATATGTAAGGCTGACCTTAGAATCTTCTTTAGCTGGCACTGCTCAACTCAACCTGAAAATCTCTATGCTGTCTCCTAGTAACAGCTTGCTGTGAGCTCAGAAGACTTGCTGAATTCAGGATCTGAGATAAACCTTGCTGCTAGCCCATTCTTTCTTGCCCTGTATGGGCAAGATCTCATACTTAGAAATGCATTGGGAAGCAGGAACGAGTTTGCTTTTCCTTCCTGAGGCCGACCATTTCTGGGAATCAATGCAGGTGTTTTTCTGTAGGTATCAGTCAAGGCATAGATGAGGAGGGATGACCTGTGTTTAAGCCTGAACAAGGGTGAACTTCAAAGTCAGTTTTTAACTGACACTGTAGACATATGTTAAAATAACTACAGAATATGCTACAGAGCAAGCAAAGCTTAATATGTCTTGAAAGCAACCTTCAGAAATACAAGAACATAGGACAAAGGGAAAATAGGAATCACAGGTCACAATTTAGGTCTCTGCTATTGCGGGAAACACCATAAAAGTCCTTTCAGTTCAAACTCCATCTTAAAATAAACTGGATTTTTTCAAATAATTGCTTAGGACATTTTTTTTTTTTTTTTGCTTTCAGAATGGATGTGAATAATAAAGTAGCAATATGTGGAATTATTATTAAAATTAACAGTAAAATTGCATTTATGTTTAATATAAAAATATGTAGCCAATAAAGAGAAAAACATTGACTATTCTTATACAATCTTAGATAGTTATTAAGGTGCTGAACCTTTTAATAAAGAATTAGATTATTTTTAGAGCTAACGCTAAGTAACAAAACCCCTTTAACAAATTATCCTTAGGAGATTGTTAGAGTTTTAATCGGTTTCTTGTACTTAAACTCATTTTCCCAGCATGATGTACACTATCTGTGCGAGCTTTTCATAAGAAATTCACACTATGATTATGGCACCAGCTATTTCAAGTAAAAACATTGTGAAATGTTACTATTGTTTGGGCAGTTGGAGCTGAAATGATTGAGTGAAGGATGATGGTTATGCTGCAGGCTAATTACATGGCTAATGTCTTTGCTTTACATATCAATAGATGCTTCTAGAGATGAGCAATAACTGAGACTGCATTATCAGTCCAATACAATGCACTTAAATTAGCCACCATTTATGAAAACTATTTAAAAAAGAGCTGGCTACTGCTTAGCGATGTTGCACTTGACATGTTTTTTGTTGTCAGTCTGTAGGTACTGCATATGGCATACTGGGGAGTTTTGACATAGCTAGAAAAGATGTTTTTACAATATTTTGCTACATATTGATTAAAGTCACAGAATTTTTCTGTAAAGTGTAAGGTCAGAAATAGACCATCAGAACAGTGAGTAAAAAAGGCGTTAGAGCAGACTGTTACCTTTGCAAATGAACTAAACAAACCATCAAGGTGTGATATCAGTGAGAGGTTTCATAGACAAATGATGAAGCTTGTTAGAGCAATGTCTAATGGGTGCTCTGTTTCAATTTTTATTATGGAAGCTCACAAGTTGACCAAATTTTCAGCTTTAAAGTTGAAATGAAAGAGATCATCCAATGTCTGAGGATGCCATAAGTTCTCATCGATACTTAGGGAGTTATTTTACTTGAGTGAAAGGCTTCAAGATTGTTAAGTGAGATCTTGTCTCTTTGGCATTGTCGCTGATTACAGTGGGTGTGGGAAAGATGCACACGAATCTCATCCAGTCAGCACATGGATTAAAAAGAATTAGGTTTTGCTGACAATATGCCTCTTCTAAGTGGCAGCTTAACTGTTTAAAAGCAAAGATTAAAAAGTTAGGATTAATTATTAGTTCCTATTAATCACGAGTTCTTATTAGCCTGTTGTCCCCCAACCCCCTTCTCTGCATTTGGACAACACAGGGCTGTTGTCATATGGGATACTTCACATATTTTGACAGTAAAGTTGAAGCCAGTAGTGATATCCAGAACTGATGAATATCTGGTGACAGCAGGCTTTTTTCACCTACTTACACAACGTCTAGTCTCCCAACAATATAAAATCTAGACCAAACTATTGATCTTCAATACAAATATAATCTTTGCTGTGCTGTATAGCTGTGTAAGCTAGAAAAAAAACAAACATAAAGCACAAAGTAATATTTCTAAATAATGCTTTCTAAAGCATATTCTCAGAAAAATATCATCTAATTAAGCGGAATCAATTTATAGCAAATACTGAAATTCATTAGACTTCTACTATGTGCCCTAAAAGCAAAAAAAAAAAAAAGGAAAACGAATGGAAGTATCTGAGATGTGTTTGAAGAATGAGGCCTGAGTGTTTCCCTTGCTACTACTTCATGGAACTACACAAAGCAAGGAAAGGTGGGAGGATACACAAGTGATAGACGGGTTTTGTGAACCTGTTTTTAAGAAAAGAAACCGAATTCTCCGTACAAAGGAAGAACTACTATTTGTGTAGTTTATAGATTGTTTCCTATATGTGTTTATTCATTGTCTATACAATCTTCACTTGAGACTGCCAGAGCAGAATGATGATTAAATGATCTTTTAAATATATATTGTAATTAATTTTTGCATTGTGTTTTTACTGTTTTACTCTGTGTTAGAGATGCTTCAAACAGCAAGGCTTCAGGGATGTTAAACAGTTGCCTATTAAATGTTTGCAGTTATAATCATATTGTTTTGCTTATGGCAGTTGATATTAATATCAATTGATTTCATTCTGTTTCTTCACATCAGTTGTATTTAAGAGATTGATTTTGTTTTTAATTAGCTTTGTGTCATACTTGTAGATAAATACGGCTTGTGTATGGAAGCTTAGTTGCTGGCTAGGATGCCAAGAGCACAGCATCTCCTATTGAATGCAAAGCTGCAGGCGTAAGTTGCACCCTTTACACCATGCCTAAGTCTCAGATAGCGGATAAATAAGAATAACTTGTAGTATAAATATCAATCTAGGAGTAAATGCAGAAGTATTCCTTATCCATCTGCATTTTTGTAGGCATAAAACTATGTAACTGTGTGTTATTTTTTTCTGATTTTCCTAAAAATATATACAAAGAGAAATCTTTCTGGTTTTGTTTTAATAGTTAAGAAGGATAGAGCAAGTTTTGAACCTCCCTTGATTGCATTCCTAGGAAAGATTACCCATACATTTTTTTCTAACAGCTCAAGTAGAAGTATTCCATCATGCTACCAAGTTTGAAAAGATCTCAGCAACAGAAAGAGAACACTTTTCCAACTTAGATATTTCAGGAAAAAAACCCCAAACAACAAAACCCAGAAAGAAATTATTGTACAGCAATATATTTGATAATTCAACCTCCTCTGAGAACATACTGCAGTATCTTCTGCTATCAAGACTCGTATGCCTTCTCCATACTTGTTAATTAGTATTAGAAAATCATCTGCCTAAATTAAAACAGACTGCTGTTTTAGCTCTCTTGTAGTTTAGGAGGATGATTTTGTAATAATGCTCTCAGACCAAAAGTTATGGTCCTTTGAAACCGCTTGGCAACCTGCATCTTTTCCTTGATAAGTAACTTTGAGTAGAACTGGGTTGAGTGTTGCTCACTTTAAGTCCTGCCTGAAGTGTAGTGAAGTATTTTCTCCACTACTGTGTTGCATGGTTTAAATCAATGATTAAGGTCTTATTTCAGTCTGCAGACACCTGAGCCAATGCTGACAGATATTCCTCCTTTAACTCACATCAAACAGGATTTTTATTTCTCTTCTGTCCTTTTCAAAAATGGCAATACAGCCTGTACAGATCATCTCTATAAACTCTACAGATATTCTTGGTTCACAAAATCAGTATAAGAGTATGACCTGTACAGTCTCCTGGATTTGGAGATTTCTAGTGCTAGTTAGATGTACTTATTACTTGTCTTTGTTTATCTCATATTTGGTTGGTTTATGCCCATGAACTTACAGCTATTAAAACTTGTGCATCAACTGCGCTTTCACACAAAGGTGTCCTATCTTGTCCAGCTGAAAAGTCTCTCTTCAGTTCTGTTTTGTTTTTATAGCAGGATTTGCATTTGGATTTGCCTTTTCATTTCCCTGGGGGGTGTGGGAAGTGCATATTTGGAAAATATGCTAGGTAACTCTCTTAAATAAAATTTAAGTTCCTTGCAGTGAAGTATGTATAATGCCACTAGATAAGTAAAGCTAAGCACATACCAAAAAACTCTTCACAGCCCTCAGAAAAATCCAGCAAATTGAGAACTGAGTCTTGCTGTGTTGTGAAGGTAAAGAAAAGGAGGAAGATTTAATGCAACTTTCTTAATGCTCATGCGCAACCTTGCTGCCTATAATTGATTATATTACTTTAAATATAAAAGTAAATGAATGTTATTATAGCTATATGAGTTTTTACATCTTTTTAGCAGTCTAGTTAGAGTACTTAGTCCTTTGGCAGGTGGAAACTACAGACTGCGTTTAATAATTTACTTTCACGTGACACTAAATTGCTTCTTTTAAACCAGCATCAGAAATATTTGTGGCCACTGTTTTATATTTATTTATAAAGGCTTCACAGCTTTTGTTATCTATATGCAGTTCCTTTTAAACAGTATTCCTAGTAAAATCAAATAATTTAGTGGTCTCCAGAAACCCTTCTTAGATGGAAAGGCTTACTGTGTTTACTTCATCTTTGGTAGAGCAGTGTAATATTATATTGAAATAAATAATAAAGTTTCAAAGCTGGTTGCATTGTACACTTATTCAGGATAATTGAGTAGAAATATATCTAATGCAACTCAACATAGATAGGTTTTCTCTTTCTGTGCCAATTACATTTGCAAACACATTCCTGTCTATCCCTTCCTACACCCAGGTAAATTGTCACTACCAACATGTAGCTAGTGCGGTTTACCTTTGCCTGTTTAGTAGGCAATTTGTTATTTTTTGTCAAGATCTACCCGAATACCAGAATTCTTATATTTTGTCTAGCATCTTTGAGGATCACTTGTATTTCTTCCCACTTCTTTTGTCACTGGACAATATAAGATTACCTTAGCCAGTAGTACAGTCTTCATCCCAACATCCCAACTCAAGGGATTTTCTCAGAATGGTTTATTGTGATTCAGTCTTTGCTGTGTCTCAGAGCAATACAGAAAGCTCCTGGCCAGTTTCTAGTTAAAGCATCCATTTAATGACAGACAACCGAGTAGCAGTGTTTTGCATGAACAAGCAAGGAAGTGTCTCATCGTCTCGTTAATGCAAAGGGGTGATTTGTCTAGGGAAATAGTGCATTTTCACACAGAATAACAATATCCATGATTCATCTCTGGTGCTCTAGAAATGCATTGACAAGTCATATTGGCAAACATTTCTCACAACGTCTAAAATGAACAGTCAAGGATTTGATCTTTATGTCTATATTGGATCAATGGAATTGGCTATTTAAATGCTCTAAAGGTCTTTCTTGCATTTCTTACATCTGTAATGCTCAAGAGCAAGACAAAACATAGGTTTTTAGGGACATAAGTTGCAGTAGAATTAGAATCTGTCAAGGTATCGCTCTTGTCAATGTTAACTGCAATTTTGCTGTGACAGTGTTCGTATTCACTGCTCTCAGCTCTCTAAGCTGAATAAACCTAAATCCCTCAATGTTTCTTCATATGTTAAGCACTCCAACCCCTTAATCTTCCTGGTGGCTCTTTGCTGGACCTTCAGCAAGTTTTCAGTGTCTCTCATGAGCCTGGGGGGAAAACCAAAACTAGACATGTTATTGCTGGTGTGGCTGAACAAGTGCTGGGCAGAGTGGGGTGTTTATTTTTCACGCATTTTTAAGAATCTTGTTTGTTGGCTAAAGCTGTATATACTGACGAGTTCTGTTATGAATATTTCTCATGAGTAAATCTTGAGGGGCTTATGCATGTTACAAGAAATATTATTACCACTTCCTAGATGGGAAGCTGAAGCATACCTTGATGAAATGATTTTTGAAAGGTCATCTCACACATCAAATCTGGGACACGTGCAGGTGTTGGACCTCTCTAAACTGTTACACGGGGAAGGTGCTAAATCATATGAACAGTCAACTAGTCTTCTGATTCTTTATAAAAGAATTTCTTTTTAAAACTATCTGACACTGCAGAATAGCCTGAGATCACAAGTTGATCCTTTTGCTTCTGGTGCAAGTTACTTTATGAGTTCCTATCATATCAAATTTACTTTATCTTGTCCCTGTACTTATAAACCCAATATTTTAAAAATTTAACATACAAGTATCATCCTTCTCAAAACACTCTATTCTGGTATCTAGGAAATCAATTGTGACAATTTAACAGTTGCTGTTAGTCTTGCCCGTGTCTCATGGATGTGTACAGTGTATTCCCTAAACTGCACTGATTCAAGATTAAATTCTACTGAGATATAAAAAGGGAAAAAAAAAAGAAAAGAAAGAAATATCCACACCCAGTACTTCCTATGATTGACTGTAAAACTTTACTTGGAACTATCAGTGTCAGTTTGGTGAATTACTTCACTTAAAATAGAAATGGGTCACATGGATTATAATAAGATTCTAAATACTTTGGAGACAAGTACTGAATGGAGCTTCACCCTACAGAAATTTGCTTGTCTACCAAGCAATAATTAGTTTCTGATTGACCAGAATTCAGCCTCCTGGACTGCAGTGCTATGCAGCATGTGAAAGTAACTGTGCAACATAGACTGAAAACCTCAGGCCTAACTCTACAGTATGTTTAATTCATTGTAGCCAAGCTCTGTGGGTTGTAAGCCACATTAGGGGAGACCAGACCCTCTGATTTACTATCTTTTGGCTGCCAGAGGCAGCCCTAAAGGCAACACCACCACCTCAGACTGATGATATTTACCTGTAATCTCAGGCTTTAGCCCAAGAGTCAGGCTTGGTGTTTTCAGGGCATTGGTACAGCTACACGTGCAGGTGCTTCTTCTGAAGAAATGACGTTAAATAGATGAAAGAAGGACTATGGAGACAGCTTTTGTGTGGGCAGGTTGCAAAATGACAGCATCATTGACAGAATGTGCCGAAGGTATTGTTTTCTTCATTTGAAAAAGAAAAAAAGCAGCCCAATGCTATCTTCAAAAACAAGTACAGAGATTAAAGGAAAAAGAATCTGTTTTTTCATTTTGCCATTACAGGGATAAATGCAAGACACTGTTTTCAGAAAACTTGTGTTATTGTTGTTTTATGTTTCATGTGTCTATGTGTTATAAACAAAGGACAGTTGTGTGGCTTTTCTGTACTCACGAATATAATCATTGGTCCATAGTTTTATTTCTGCACTCTAAAAACTTACTAAAAATCTCTATGAATATTTTTAGACTGGATGAAATTGTAATGTAATTATTGAGTTGTCTCTTTACAGTTATTTATATTATCCTGTCTTTCAGCCTGAAAAATCTATGTGTTTCAAGGGATTTAGGTCTTCAGGGATGTCAACTGTGACTGGAGCTTAAAGAGATATCTATCTGTGGTTAATTGCTGTACTGCCAGGCTTTAATACATGAACTACTGCAGGACAAGACACTAACTAGGGACTGATTTATTTCTTTCCGTGAATAAAAAATGTGAGGCATTTTGATATCTTTGATTTTGTTTTGCTCAATAATACAGAAAAGATGAGCATTTTTGGAGAACAGCATAGAAGACTAGCTCAGAGGAGTACTATGCATAGTACTCAGTAGCAGTATTCATAATTAGTTCTTTACTGAGTACTATGCTCAGCACTTACATATGTTAGCGTACTCTTTCCTTTTTTTTTTCTTAGGACTAACAGTGTTTTGTTCTAAGGAATTGCTTTTCATCCAGTATTTCAGAGTACTTTACAAAAGTGGGTAGCTTATTCCCTTTTCACAGATGGTATATTTAAAGCAGAGAGTTCTGTTTGTTAAAAATTACAGAGGTAATTAATGGTAAATTAGGAAGCATGTCTCTTGATTCCTGCTTACCTACTGTTTTTACAAGAGAAAGATGTTTCTTAAACTTATATGTACTCAAACATGCAATGACCTACTTCTATACTTTTAAGTGTACTATAACTTCAAAGCCTGTGCAAAATGATGAGAGTACTTAAAAAGTGCTTTTCTGAGTGACTTTGCTAATGTTTCCAGGGAAGTGAAGCAGATTTCTCTGTCTTGTCTTTTTGTGCAGCAGAGACGACTTTATGGCATAATGTTACAAAAGTATTTCCCGATAAAAACATTTCTTCCCATTGTTATAGGAAACTGTTGTGATTTAACCAGCAACTAAGTTCCATGCAGCTACTCCCTAGTGAGATGGAGGAGAGAACTTGAAGAGCAAAGATGAGAAAAATTGTGGGTTGAGATTAAGACAAAAAAAGGTAAACCAAAAGCCATATGCAAGCAAAGGAAAACAAGGAATTCATTCGCCACTTCCCATTGGCAGGCAGATGTTCAGCTGTCCCCAGGAAAGCAAGGCTCCATCATAGCACTTGCAGGCCAGAAAGCCAGTCGTGTCCTGGGATGCATCAAGAGATGAGTGACCAGCAGGGTCACCCATCAGTGGAGGGAGGTGATTCTGCCCCTCTGCTCTGCCCTTGTGAGACCTCACCCGGCGTACTGTGTCCAGCTCTGGAACCCCCAACACAAGAAAGATGTGGAGCTGTTGGAGCAAGTCCAGAGGAGGTCTACCAAGGTGGTTGGAGGGCTGGAGCACCTCTCCTACGAGGACAGGCTGAGAGTTAGGGTTGTTTAGCCTGGAAAAGAGAAGGCTGCGGGGAGAACTTATAGCAGCCTTCCTTATAGGGCCTGTAGTGATAGGACTAAGAGGTGATGGGTGGAATCTGGAAGAGCATAGGTTTAGACTAGATATAAGGAAGACGTTCTTTATCCTGAGGGTGGTGAGGCACTGGCACAGGTTGCCCAGGTTGGTTCCAGAGTTGTCCTGGAAGTGTTCAAGAGTGGGCTGGATGGGGCATTGAGCAACCTGATCTAGTGGGAGATCTAAGGGGGTTGGAACTAGATGATCTTTCAGGTCCCTTCCAACCCAAATGATTCTATGATTCTGTGATCACAGGTAACGGTGACTTAGGAAGACGAATGCTATCACTCTGAATGTCCCCCCTCCCTCCTTTTCCCCTGGCTTTATATGCTGAACATGCCATCATATTCTGTGAAATATCTCTTCAGTCAGCTGGGGTCAGCTGTTCTGGATGTGTTCCCTCCCAACTTCTTGTGCACTCCTAGCCTGCTCACTGCTGGGGTGGGGTGAGGAGCAGAAAAGGCCTTGGCTCTGTGTAAGCCCTGCTCAGCAGTAGCAAAAACATCCCTGTGTTATCAACACTCTTTTCAGCACAGATCTCAAACATAGCCCCATGCCAGCTACTGTGAAGAAAATTAACTCTAACCCTGTCAAGACCAGCACAACTGTGAAATAAACTATGTTCAGACTAAATGTCTTTGATTACAGAGTACATTCCTTAGTTGCATTTCTGCAATTTTCATGTATGTGTACAGTAGTGTTTAAAAACATAGGTTACATTTATGGTACTCTTTATGGCATGAAAGGCTTTCATAGACATTTCTGTAATGAAAAGTGTAAATCTTAAACACTTAAAATTTTCTGCTATTTAATGTCTCAACTCGTTTGCGTGTGTGTAATTAATAATTGTTTGAATTTTGAACAGTGAAAATACAGGAAAATTATAACATAACAATGAAAAACTATGCAAGTGAAAGTATCATCTGGAAGAATAATAGCTTTATTTGACAGTATTTTGACATCATTGATGTACTGTTGTCACTGGAGACCTTCCTTTCTCTGTTTGTGATATACTATTTCAATCCATATTATCCCAAAAGAATCACAAACATTGAAAAGATCGGATGTGTGATAGTCTCTTACTAATGTGTGAGTTGACATGTTGATTGTTCTTTCATATCTGGGACTTGTGAGAATTCTGTTTATATAGTATTCACCAATACTAATAAAGGATGCACAGTTGACAAAGGGGATACAGGTGTTTTGAAAGTGATTAGCAAGTAAAGAAGAAAAGTGACTTATCTACTCCATTTTTTTACCAGTGAAGAAAACCAAATGCAGGCTTAAATGTACCTAAAGCAATTCCTGTGTTAAACTAATACAAGTTTATCATCATCGTGATAATACCAATCTTTATGTAAGAGCCCTCTTGTAATCTAAAACTTTAAGGTTTCTATTTTGAGAGGTGCACACAATGTCTATAATTGTTACTAATTTTGTAAAGCCGTATCAATGGATTTTTTTCCCTAAAGACAGGCACTCGTCAGAAGAAGTCTAGGGATAAGGGAAGTAGGGAAGCAAGGAAAGCATATTCCTTAGGAAGAGATAAAAAATTGGCAGTTAGTGCAACTGTCAACAAAATGGACTGACTTGCCAAGAAAATCTGAGCAAGACTATAGGTTCAACTGGTAGTATTTGGTGGTCTGCAGTCCAGGTCTTCTAAAGACTGGTAATATGGAGGGCAGAGAATCCCCTTCTACTGTCTTCCTGTGCCACTTTCATTTTTCATTGGATTGTTGGCTGTGTGGAGCAGAAGTTCCTCATCATAGTAGAAGGATTGGGGCACAATGTAAGAACTATATCAGGCTTGTTATGATTTCTCTTATCATCAAGTCAGTAAGTTTACAGGTTTAGGCCTGGGTACCATGCAGAAAGGCCCTTGGAGAGACATGGGCTGAACGGGAGGGAAACTGCCAAGACCAGGTCAGCTTCAACTCAGGTGCCACTCGTAAAAGCAGTGAGGAGCAGGAGATATTGGTGAAACAATTCGGTGTAGAATAGCCCTGTGAAGACAGTTCAGTCTTTGCTAGTCTGTTCTACCGTCAGCTGTAACCTCATCTCAGGAGCCCAAAAGCACTGATATTGAGAAAATAGTAAGGAAAGATGAAGTGCTCTTTCCTACAAAGCATAATGAGTAAGGACTCTTCGAGTTTATTATACAATATTGGTTGAATGCAAGAAAACATAGGTTTTGAGTTTGAGAACAGCACACTGATGGGAATTTCCATATGCAGTGATAAAATTTGCAGGAGTTTCTTTCTTGCAACAAATGTGTATCTGTAGTTCATAAAGAAATAGTCTACTTAAAGCTGCTGTATCTTGGCTTTATTTTAGATACTTCTCTTCATCCCTGCCAAATGCTGCTTCTGTAGCTTACCAGTATGGATTAAAGTTTATCAGTATATCTGAAGATGAACTAGATGATTTGGTTTGCTATCTACATATTGTCTCTGGAAAATGGGCTCCATTTCTTCATTTAGTTCACTAGTTACTATGTTTCTGGTAAATATTTCAATCCTAGGCATAAAGCAGCAGATGGGAATAAAAATTGTGGGTGCCAGGATGTGTGGGAGAGGAAAGGACTGTTAAATTATGAAAGGGAAGACAGTATTTAAAGAGAATAGGCTTTGTGGGGAAGGAGGTTGACTGGACAAAATCGAGGGCAGGACTTAGAGTGCATAAGCAGAGAAAAGAAAGAGGTAAAAAAGCGTCAAGAAAACGGGAACAGTGGACTCCAAAAATTGGTTAGATAGAAAAGTTCTCCATAGTGCTATGGAGGAAAGAGGAAGCACAGTGCAGATGAGAAAGCAAACAGTGGGTGGTGAGCTCTGCTAATGCTCCTAATCTGCTTCTCATGTCCTTGTTTGTTCTCATCAAGTTTGTATCTTTGACACTGTACCATGGAGACATACATTCAGTGTTTTTTTTTTTCAGAGGCTGAGCCTCGTGGATTATTATCATAGTAAGACAGGTTTCCACAACTTCACTTCTCAGATGGTTAGAAATAGTTATCTAATTCTCAGCCTAAATTTATTCATAGCTGCTTTTTACCTTTCTTGCTCTGAGGTTTCTTTAGTACGAATACTTTGTTGCCTTCCTTAATTCCTCATTTCTCTGATCTATGCATATATGTACAGTTTTTAATTCCTCATTTTTCTCATTTAAGCAAGCCCCACTGAACCCTATGTGAAGATGGTTGTGCTTAGCTGCTACCCTGGGTGCTGTACTGACCCATGATTTCTCAGTTGTTTTGGAAGAGCTCCCTTAGTGGCAAGCAATGCGTGTTCAGTGCAGTGTCTACCTAATCTACTGCCTTTACACAGCCTGTCCCTTGGTAAAGCTCTTACTTTTGACAGTTCCTGACATCCTTATATATAATAGAAATAAACCAGGAGCTGACAGTTTGCGACATTATAAATAAATACCCCATACTGTGAGTGATACACAAATGTTGTATTCCTTTAAATTGTAGAAGATGAGGCTTTTAGAGTGTGTTACCACTGGCATTTTTTCCTGTAACAAGGCGCTTAGACTGCAGGCTAGGGAATGTTAAATACATTTCTCAAGCTCTAATGACATCTATTTTTTTTAGAACAATGTTGAATTGGAACTGGTGACCTTGTCATTGCAGACATTGCAAAATTTATTTTACAGTTTCCTCTACCAGCATTACTAAAGAATATATTGTGAAGACAGGTAAAAAAATACAACCATCAGTGTGTTAATTTAAATAAATGTTTTTATGTCTAATGAAGACAACTCAAGCACTCAAGAACCATTTAAGTGACAATAAACAAAATAGTATCTGATAAGGTGCCTTTCTGTTCATTGACATCAGCAATGTTAACTCATATTAAAAAAGTGCCAAAAAGAATTACCTATGCAGAATAATTTTAGTTTGCAATCCCAAAATTTTCCTCTCTGTCTTTTTTTATTAATGACAACCTCTTATTCTTCTCAGAGCATTACTGCAAGCTACTTTAAGCACCCTATCATTAATCCTGAAGTATGTATATATCTTCCTGCATTGTTAGTCAGATGAATGTGCTGTAGCTCTTATGATCACCTGAAGAAAATTACAACTTTGAGAGAAATATTTATATTGTCAATTTAAAAAATATTACATGATCTCAAGTGAAAATATATAATTGCCTCCTATTACAGATAAAAAGGATCTGATTTACCGAAAATACCTCTTTGAAATCCCTCAAACCACTAGGTGTCTAAAGGCTGGCATGTACCTGAGATTTTGCCACCAAGGTTCTTTCTGAGCCTTCAGTTCAGTGCATGTCCAGAGCTGTCTAAATCATGTGCGAAGAAGATGCTAGTTCCTGGCTACCCTAAATGCATATTCTCAGAATAAGCGCTCTTTGAACGATTCTTTCATCAAATTTAGAATGGAGACGTATATCTTCTCTGAACTCTAGCTTAGGACTAAGTGGTCCTAGGGGAAAGCATGTCTTTTCAGCGCTGCCTGTGTTTAAGGTGTACTCTTGTTTCTAAGCTTCCCTGATTTCACTCACCTCTCCAACTATTGGCTCTCTGCTGGAAATCGCTAAAGCATACAAGCTTTCCCAAGACTATTTTAGGGAACTGTGTCTTCCACCTGAGGTTCATGTGCCAGTACCAACATCTCATGGCTGCCCCAAACTTCAATCGCCTTTTGAATTTCAGAGGGAAATTTTGTGCTCAGCTTTTCTGAGTGTCTTCTAGTATCCCAGACATTACATCAGGGCCTCCTAGATGATGATTGCTTCTAGCAGTTCTTTATGTTTGTAGCTACTAAACTGAATTGGGAAAGACCATTATAGTTTTACTCAGTACTCTCCAAATATCCTTTTTCCAAATGGGCAGATGCTAAAACTGTTCTGTGGCTATCTTGTAAATCACTCTCCTCTTTCTCAGTCTTTTCTGTAGATGATAAATAAAACTTACATCTGAAAATTATCCTTGATACCTGAAAATATTCCCAGGCATGCAACAAAGTTAACTAACTATAGTTTTCAATATTACAAGATGTAGTGATGCTATTTTTTTTTAACTTGATAAAGAAAACTGGTAACTTGGTGAGAAAAAAAGAGACATATTACAGTTTTAGCTTTTTTTTTCCTCTGTGATGTAATAGATCTGTTTGACTCTAGCAAGTTTTTTATACCTTTTATTGAGGGAAATCCTGAAATCCTTATTCTTTCCTTCCTCAGGACAATCTTCTTTTAACTTTAATGAGATAATAAGGCTTATGCTGCTTTGTAAAGTACTAGGAGATCTATGGTGAACAAGATTTAAATATTATTGAAAGGGAAATTTGCTTGAGTTTAAATTAGATAAGAAACTTCAGGATTCAGTTTATGGAGATTGCTCTTTTTTTTTTTCTTTTGCCACGTACTTCTTTATGCACTCATAAACTCTTCCTACTTCTGTTACAGTGTGTAGTGAATTTCTCTGCCTTCATATAGAAAAGTGTAGGAGTGATAGTTGTGGCTGGCTTTGGAGCAGGGGCTATCCTCCTGCTCTTCTACACAATCTGGCACTTAATGGGTACATTTTCTTGTAGAATTACTTGTTCAAATAATTTACTTTGACATGTGGCTGTGGCATTACAAGTAAAACACAAATTCTTGATTTCATCTTAAGTAAAACCTGCCTTGCCTAACAGTTTGTTCTATTAGTCAAGGCCAGCTAGGTCAGATCTTTAATAGAGAAGCCCAATAAGGTAGGTTAAAAGTAATTTTCAGTTTATGAACTTGGTCAAATTCATGAATAGTGTTGCTTATACAAATAAAAATTTCATAGGCAGGCATCTGTTTTGAGACAAAACGATAGAAGAAATGAAAATAAAGATGGAAAAAGTGTAATCATATCAGGTTTCCTATTGATTTTTATTGCATTAGTCATATCCACTACTTAAGCATTTTGTAATCTACTAAAAATGCTTTTATAGTGTAGAAATTTCATTTTATGGGTTTGACATAATCCAATGAAAACATTTATGCTAACATTTTCATACTAAGAAATTTTATCCACATTATATTTTACAGTTGTTTTTGATTAAAGGTAGTATTTCTGATGTAGCTATCTACTTGTATAGAAGTATCTTGACAGCAAATATCAGTTATTTAATAACATAGTATTCATTGTTTACCAGTGTTCTGCAACTAGAAAATAAACTTGTGAAAGAATATGCTAAATTTAAGTAAGCATCGACAAAAAGAGAATCTACTGCCACTTCCTTTGAAGCTCAAGGAAATCTTATCATTGATTTAAAGTAAAATCAGTTTGGCACTGGAACAAATCACATGAGTTATTTATGCTTCTCTCTCCCTACCAAAACAAAAAAGGAGAGGTAACTAGAGGATTAGAGTCACCCAGATCTGGATCACACCTTACATAAAACTTCTTACTGTCAACCATTTACTAGAAGAGGAGGAGGAGGAGGGTAGGTGTATGAATGTGTGTAATTCAGCTATGACTGCACTAGCCAAAGAGCTCTGCTGGAACTGAGGAGGAAAAGGGTGCACTAGTAACACGGTGCTGTGGAACCCCTGTGTTTGAAACCCATTTTCTTTGGCATTGTTGAGGGGATTCCCTCATGTAGGCTAGGACAAAATAATTTCTTTTATGTTTCTTACCATACTGATACTGCACTGTCAGCTACTCATTGTATAGCCATTTCAAACTGAATGAGATGGACTGACTTGAAAGGAAAAATTCGCTTCTTTTGAAAACAGCTGAAAATTGTTATCGTCAGTGTTACCTTAATGTCAAAATAGTTGAATTTAATAAGTGATGAGAGAATAGATTGAATTGGGTTACATAGACCAAGGCTGGAAGGCACTAGAAAATCGATTTGCATCTATCCACCTGTTTGCAGAGACCTCCTATTTCTGCTCTCTAGCACAGCCCCTTCAGGGAGTGATGATCTGAGGAGCTGGGCTTTGAGGTACAATAATTCTCACAAATCTAGATTTGAAAATTTCCAGACACTTAATGTGTTTAACATTTCAAACTGTGTGTTTGCAGTATTTGTGGAGTCTGCAATTCAAACTATATTGGATTCCTGTATGCTTATTTGCAAGAATTTGATTAAGGACTGCTGAAATATCTAAATTACAGGCCACTAAATTATATAAGACACTTTCTGTCTGTCACAAATACGGTTGACTGGGTCAGAATTCCTCCTCTAGGTATTGACAGTGGAGGCTGCTGCGTTTTGGCTACAACAGCAGATCTCAGCAGACTGACTTTCAAAGCTATCGTGCCCCAATTGTGACTTTCACGTATGGAAAAGCATCTGGTTTCTTAAAATGTTCTGGGCCCTGTAGCTGTGTAATGCCTCTTTGGAGGTCAGATACAAATATCAAAGAGATCTTTCCTCTTTCTTGTTGTTTTTTTTTGTGTGTGTGTGTAGTTTTGAATAAAACAAAATGGATAAGGTGTCAATATTTAATGAAAAAGAAGGAACTCTCAATCACTGTTGTAAAGGAACAACATGCTCTAAAAGGAAAAATATGGTTTCACAGGGTAAATGACACCTTTTATAGGTTTGCAGGATCTGGTGACAGTGGGAGCTTTGCATGGGGGTTGTTAATATTTGTAGGACAGGAAGCTCAGTCTGTGAAGTTTCTATGCAAGTCTAGTCGCTTGAGAGCAAAACAGGAAACAGATCATCTGATGTACGTGTAAGTACAGTGATCCCAAAGTTCATCTTTTTGTGAGCAGGAACAGAGGCAAAGATATTGTTCCAGAACTAATGTAACTTCCTCAGGGCTGTCATGGATTGTGTTCAGAAGTAATGCTTCCCCATATCTTTAATTAATATGTATTTAAACACTGTATTTAAATATTTAAATATTATATTTAAATTTAAATAAGTAAGATATTTGAATAAATTTTAATCCAAATATTTAATATACTTAAATAGTACCTTTATTTGCTCAAAGAATGTTTTATCTCAAATTTTAGGGAACCTATTTAGCCCTCAAGAAACTAATTTCCTGTTTCTCAAAGTATACCAGCTGAAATGAATGCAAATAGGAAGTCATCTCAGAATAAGAGAAGGTTTACCTTCATGTGCCCAAAGCAACAAGTACTTTATGCTCCAATAGAATTTTTACATCAACAAAGCAGGTAGCCCACTTACCTGGCATCTAATCAGCTGCTGTCCTGAATTCCTGGAGCCTATGGTTTTAACAGGTGAGCACACACTAACTAAATAAAACTAAAAAATTTTCTTTAGTTTTTCAACTGACGAGGTCTGGGACAGTTGTAGGACTAATATACAATACAGGTTCTACATGTAAACCACATAAACTTTATTCCAGAACTTGTTCAAATTGGTAAGAATCTTTCCATTGACTTGGATGGACTTTGGACTGAGCTCAGAATGGATATTTTTGTTTAAATAAACAAGAAGCATATGGTAGACAGCTGATTCTCTTTCTGTTGTTTGCACAGAATCACTGCATTTGTTACCAAAGTGTATAGACTACGGATGAAATTAAATAGTCTTCAGTCTTTCACCCGAATTTTTTCAGTTCTTGGAAGCAAACTGAGTAAATTAATCCTTGAGATTGGTGACTGCGATATCTTAATTCAGAATACTCATCCTTCCACATCTAAGCTGCTTTCTTGAGACTGAGGCATTCTGTTTTCATTAGTAAATTGAACTACTAAATTATTAGAAGCATTTAGAAACAACCGTTGAAAATTCAAAAATCTGAATTATTATTATGTGTTATTTAGCAAATATTTACTTAGCTCCAACCAGTACAATTCTGTTTTTTCATGTAGCTTGCTGCAGGTGCAGTATATCTCTTTTTCTTGTATCTACAAAACATTAAAGATTTTTCTCTATGAAGAATACTTATTTCTTATGCTTTTCTTGCCTATGGCTGCTATTACAATATGGCATTGGTCGCTGATTGTCTTCTTCTAAAATATGTTCTCATTTGCTCAAATATTTCCATGTCTACCAGAATATTTAATAGCACAACATGTCTCCAGTGATAGTGGCTGTAGGCTAGTGCATGTTGCAGGGTGACCGAATGTTTTACTAGGTGGATATTTTTCTACACAGAGAAGGCAGCAGCTGTTATCTTCCTTCAACCTAGTACAGCATATTAACCATGCCAGCATTAAACTGAGGCCTGCTCTTACCCATTTTTATTCACCATTTGTCCCCATTTTGCATTTATGCTGCTGGGAGCTTTTCTTTTTGTTTCTAGAACCACTTCATACTTCAGTCAGCTTTGCTTTCTTTTGTCTTGTGTTCTTCTTTGTTGATGTTTTTCATGTGTTTTTTTCTCAATCATTTTTTTTTATTGTCCATTTCAGCAGGTCAATGCCATTCAGAAAGACGCTGTACCTTTCGTCTGACTGTACATGTCATGCTGGCTAAACCTGTTGTCTATTTAACTTCTTCATTTTCAGTTTCTCTTGGCAAGCTCTGTTCTTTCTTGTCCTAAACACTCCTGTCTTCCTTCCTCCTCTCTTCCAGCCTCTCAGGCATGGTGCATTTCTGGCTGCGTCCTTCATACTGTGTGCACAGGCAGCCGAGCTCTGCTTTTGCCACAGCTTGCAGCACCACTTGCCTTGCCTTTTGTGATCTCTTCAGACAACCAAGCACTCTTTGATGTGTTGGAGGGGAGAGGGGGTGGTTTTACGCGAATTCCTTTAAACACACAGTCTTCCTTACTCTCTTCCATCATTGCTATTTATCATATTGCTGACACATGGATGGAAGCATTTTCCTTTTATGTTAAGCCCGGGCTATGCAAAGATGCTGGAAGGCAATATATACACCACTGGAGCTTATGACAGCAGCAAGTACTTTCACAAGATATTACCTCTGTTAAATAAAGCAGGGTAGTGATGAGGATGAATAAAGGGAAAGATGCTGTAGCAGCTGCACATTTTGATAAGGAGAAAGATAACATGAGAGTTATGCAAATTGGGAGAACATGTGAGTTAACTAATAAGGTAAAGTTTTTATAGGTGTAATACCTGAGGCCGCATTTGAGATAGGACACCATGGTACATTACTTTCTAATGTATACACTTACCAACTTATAGAAAGTCTTTGCTTCGTCTTTGCCTTGTCAAAGTCATCTGTGCCATACATCAAAGAGGTTTTAGACAGGAATAATGCATAGGGAGTTGAGGACGACTGTGCCAAATAGTAAAGCTAAAGCATCTATCTTCTTATAGTTTGGTTATATTTTCCATATGGCTTCAGCACTGATATATATGTGAGCATGATGGTTTGTGCTGAGATGGCTTCAGTCTGAGACAAGATGAGGGGGTCCAGACTGGCAGCAGAAAAATAAATGTGTATAAACTGGGTTTCTAGCTTTCAATTTGTTTGTAATATGTTAATGGTGGAATTCAGCAAGTTGTGAGTAAAAAGGAAGATGCCTACCTATAGACTCTTCTTTACAGTCACAGTTAACATTTGCATCTATGAAGTGTCCACCTCTGACTTGGACCTGTAATTATTTTTTTTTATACTTCCCAAAGCTGAAATGTGAGTGCTAATTTAAATAGTATTGCTTTTGTCTTAAAATTACAGCCACTTAAAGATTTGGGGTTTGACTGTTGAGAATCTGCTATATCAGGCAGTGTATAATTTTAAGGATGTATATTTTGCCTTTCATGAAGAGAAACAAGTTATCAAATTTACTGGAATGTAGATAATTTTAAGAGATGGGAGGTGTGTGTGTATATTTCTGTCCCTCCTATACATATCAATTTATTGGAGCTATAAATAGTTAAAAACCTTGAATATAACTTGTCTGTATTTATGATAGAAGGTAATACAAAGACAAGCAGAGAAGGCAAAGTGCTCATAGGCAGGTAGAAGTCAAAACAAAACTGTCCAGCAAAATGAGACAGCTCCTACAGCTCATCAGCAAGCTTGACCCTAGGCAGCCCAAGAGGCAAGTTCGGCAGATGCAGCTAACAGGCTGGTGGAGATGTGACTGAGGGGTCTCGGGGGACGCCTCTGCCATGGCTCCGACAAGGCATTTGCTAGAGTATGGGTCCTGCAGCTGCCAGATGGGCTGCCTAAGGATACATGGACATTGGGCTTTGGTGTTAGAGCAATTATAAAATGAAGGTAGAACCACCGGTTCCTGTAAGAATCCATACAAACAGCTGATTTAGCTTTATAACACTTTACAAAATTAGAAACTATACGTCTCTATGCAGTGTCGCTGTTACTGATATGTTACTGCTATGTTCACTTTTTTTTTTTCTCTTCTATCAGAGTGATTTGGGTCTGATTTCCAAGTTACACTCTTGTGTACATTTTATCATTTTTAACATATTTATTTCTAAAGCTTTAAATATGATTTAAAATGTGTTTATGGGAATTTACCAGCAAATAGTCTCTGTAAGTGAAGGTAGTGTGGTTGTTCTGTGTGTGCTTTACCACAAGTTTTTATTCAGAGAGAATCTGAGAGTTTGAAGAAAGGACAAGGATAGTTCAGATTAAAATGTAGAAATAAATGGAAATTGTTGATACGTTCTAGTGGCTTAGGAGAGTTGTATCTTCCCAAAACCTTTATTTTCTGATATTCTTATTTAAAACTTGACAACAATGTTGTTCTCCTGCTCCAACTACTGCCTACCACAATGATCACGATCATCTTATCACCTTCTGTACCTCTCCATCTGTCTATATTCCTCTGTTGTCTTGCAGATGGTGAGCTGTCCAGGGCAGGAGCCCTGTTTTTGTTCTTTGCTTACACAGCATCTAGTGTATAGCACTTGGCACAATGGAGTCCTGGTCAATGACAAAAACTGTGAAGCTTTATGATGATAAAGCAAGTATTATTGTCAACTTCATATCTGCTAGAAAGTTTAGTTATGTAAATAACTAATTTCCCCATGAGTTTTATCAAATATTTTATGTTGTTAAATTATTTATGATAAACATGTTGTCTTACTTACTACTCAGCGTAAATTTTATGCTAGATAATTTTAGCAAGGAAAGAAAATATTTATGAAGAGAAACTGGAGGCAGAAATAAAAGTGGTAAATTAGTGAAAATACCCTGATAATGGCATCAGTCCAGATCTGAGTGGTCATATGATGTTGTAAGGATGATGCTGCATCTGGATGTATTATGTGCTGGATTTGGCCACCTTTGGGATTCATGGTACAGCTTGGGAATAGGGGAGGACAGAGGTGTTCTGAAAAGATTTTAAGGGAAAATTACTCTAAAGTAGAATAACTGGTGAGGAACAAGAATACAGTAGTACTGCTGTGAGATGTTAATACTATTTCAGGTTTCACTGGAGACTCTAAGAGCAAGGGGGAAGGAATCAGGGGCATTTGAGAAGTAATAACAATGAATAACCTTTAAAGAATTGCTACCAGATAGAGGTAGCAAGAGCAGACAGAAGAGTCCATGGCCCTGAAGCAAGAGACCGTTCATAGCAAGGTGTGCCATTTTTGACTGCAGAAAACTATAGACTTGCCTCAGGGAGAGGTCCCTTATGGGACAGGAAAAGGTTGTCACAAGTTCTTTCTATACTGTAAATATCATATGTCAACCCCATATTGGGTCTGTCCTCTGCTAGTTTGTGTAGACTAAAATGTCAACAACACACTTCCACTCAGTTTTATGTCACTTTCACAAAAACAAGTATTTGTGATAGCTAGATTGGTCAGAAAAAATGAATTATAAATGTTTGGCTAAAAGTGATCCAAGAGATTATGGCCCTGACTGTGGCCCCAGAATCTAGTTTTTAATGCAGATATAATTTTATTTCAGCATTCTGGAAATGCAAGAATCTTCTATATTTTGCAGAAAAGATTTATGACACAAATTGTATACTCATATTTATATTGTAATATTTTGTTATTATTATTTTTTCCTGCAGTGATGGAGAAAAAGAAAGAGGTATTGACCAAGCAAAAAACATAGATAATGTATTTGCACAAATCATCAGGAATTTTCAGTAAGCAGAGTTACCTTAAAAATGCTGTCAGTATGGACACGTAGCTAAGCTTTGCTGTTTCGTTCTATCCAGCCCCAAAGCCCCATATCCTACTGGACTATGAAAAGTGGTCTTTCTTTTATTTTATTATTCTAGATTCTTGCATGAGTTTTCTGTTTGTTTACTCTGACAGTAGTTATAACGAAATAAGAAGTAGCATTCATTGTGGTCATGAAGGTTTTCAGTTCAGAAGGTGGTTGTCCAAAAGACATCCTCATCCTCAGTATTTGTAGAAATACAGAAGCTGTTCCATATAGCCTTGCTCCTCAGATGTGGAAAACTTCAGAAAATTGATGCCCTCCTGGCATTGTCCTCCCATGCTTTCCTAATCTGGCTGGAGCCTTATGCTTTAGTGTATTTATTCTTCTGTGTGCTTGTTATTCTGTTCTCTCTTCTTTGATCATTTTCACAACTACCAGCGAAAACACAAAAACATGAGTTACACTGGCAGATACAAAGAAAAAAATGGATAATAGACTAGATATTGCTATATTTCAGTTATGAAACTCAAGTTAAAGATGGCAAACAAGTTAAAGATGGCAAACAGGTGGGGAACTCTTAGGGATGCTATACAAGACATTTGCAGAGCTCTTAGGCTTTTGTCAAATGCAAAACGCAAGACTGCACTGATGAACAGTGTTCCTCAGTATGTATAACATATACTGCAAAAGGTTTGAAAAGAAACCTGGCAAACCCAAAAGCTGCTCACCACAGAGATGAACATAAAGCAGAAACAAATGTTCTTATTGTAGCAAATAATTGGTCAAAAAAGACGGAAAAACTTTAACACGATTCTGTTCAGAAGAAAATCTGAAAGCTTCTAAGGCAGCTTGAAAACAGTCTCTGGCTGTAAAATTAGTGGTGTTATACCATTCTGTAGTGAAGACAGTTAAATGCTGTCAAAATGAATGAAAGGAAAAGAAATCCTCTGTCACTGACACAAACATTTCAACAGTTGAATACACTGTCTGCCTAAAGCTCTAAATGAAGTTCTGCTGTTCCCCACATAGGAGCAGCACTAACACCCACAGCAGTTTCTCAAAGCAGTCATGCAGCTGTCTCAAGGTGAAATATCAGGCCCCTCCTGAAACATTCAAATGCAGAAGGAACAGAAGGAACAAAGATAATGAAGTTACGTTTGTTTGACAGCTTAGGGGTTAAAAGGGAAATTTCTAAAGAATTCAAAGACATAGGTAAAACATCTGCCCCTGAAAAGAAATAAAAAAGACCACCTGTGCTGTGTTAGTCATAAAAATATCTTTTTCTTTAGCTACTGAACAAAATTCTTTCCTGTGCAGTGTCAGACATGCTATCGAGTTTTCAGATTAGCTTTTGATCTGGCGAGGCACAGTCCAGATTACTTTTTGCAATCAAATATACCTTAAAGTGAGTGCAATGGATACACTACAGCTTTATACGATTTGTTTCAGGGAGTTTCTGCACAAATTGCACTATCAAGATAGATAACGTGAATACTGTTTTCTTTCCCTTTCCCTTTCCCTTTCCCTTTCCCTTTCCCTTTCCCTTTCCCTTTCCCTTTCCCTGTTCTTATTTCCCAATAAGTAGTAGCAAAAATTTTGACCAAGATGGAATATTTGGTATACGCTTTGAAAAAACCTGCCAAACACCAGGTACTTTGGTCATTTAATGTACAGTGAGTAGCACAGAGAGAGAGAACAGAAAAACTTGGTAAGAATGTGTGGAAGGCAAGTTTTCACTTTGTGGAGTTGCTGTCCTCTGTGTTGGGAACTGCAGCCAGTGAGAGTGTCTTTGTCCCCCCTCCCTGACCCGAAAGCAGAAGTGGCACTGTACTGCAGAAGGGGCAAATCAAAGCAATGAGTACAGAGGGCACGTGCGTGACATCTGGAGCTAGCAGTGTGCTGTGGACATTTCCCTAATTTCTCAGGGAGTCCATTGTGCTGATTCCTCATATGCAGAAGCAAAGAAAACTCCATGATGATATTTAAACTATAAGGAATTACTGGACCTCAGCCATTAACACTATTAGAGCAGAGGGGATTTTAAATATTAGTCTACAGAGGTATCTTGGTTCTAGGTCTCAGGCCAGACTGCTCTGAAATTTATTTGCTGATGCACAGGAATCTCAGTTGCCAAGGAGGCTGCTGAAGCATTCATAGGCTATATTTTTTTTCTTTTAGGGCTTGTATTTTTGCCCTTTAAATGACAAAAATAGAAAAGATATTACACTCATGCTTCACTTTTTGCATCAGTGAATTGCATAAGTCCCAAGAAAGAAGCATAACTATTTTGTATCTGAGAATATTTCTTTGGAAATTGTGTTATGATTAATGTAAATGGTCTATACAATTCCTTTCTTGTTTAGAAACTGCTCACAAATTTTCAGTCGCAGGAACTGGCAACAATGGCAACAATCTGATAATTATGTTTATTTCTGTGCTGTACCTACCTATCGCTATTTTTCAGAATCATTCCCAAAGTATCTCTATAGTTGGAGGCAGAGATCTGGAGAAGACAATGTTCCTTTGGAACTAAAGGAATAGATTCTGTTTAGGATCTCTCCTAATACAGAGAAGATGACCTATGATCTAGAGTTCTTGGGGTCTTACCAGTTTTATCTGTCCTTCAAATTAAGGATGTTAGCTTTTGTTAGATTTGTGGAAGTCCTCAGCTGCATATGGAGGTATCTTTTTTTTTTTCTCGACTCCTCTGCCAGGTAATGCCAAAGGGATAGATCCATCACCAAGCACTAAAATGTTTCTGGATCATCATCAGGTAAAAGATTTGCAGAAGTCTGTGAATGTACTGAAGGTCAGAGCTTAAGCATGTGTGCAACTTGACTGTTAATCTGCAGTTACATTAATCAAGTGGTAACAAACAACACTGTGCCAGATTTATAAAGGAAGGGAGGAATACGCATAGCTGCTTCTCCCCGTTGTGAAGGAACAGTTCAGTTATTAAAGCAACACATTTAGCAGTTGATATCTCATACTTCAACTATCTGGAAGATGCATTGCTATTCTTGCATTATATGAGGAAGCAGTATTTTCATCAGGTCCCAAACTGACGGTCAAATGAATTAAGTTCAAGTGAACGTTCAAATAGTTATACAAAGCTCCCAAGTGGACATTAAAGGAATAAGGTCATCCATCATTAAAGCATTTGCATTAGAGAAACAGAAAAATGGTCATTGTTTGGGGCCTCTCTTGCATACTCACATAGCGAGTATTCTGGGTCTTTATCTAGGTGGGCTGATTTATTCAACAGGTAAATTCACAGCTAGTTGCTGGCTGTGAGCCACTAATAATGGATTACCTATGCAGTAGGCCTCCAAGAAAAAAAGAAGATAATTTTTTATTATGAAAGCAATTTTGGCTCTGCTGTGAATATGTATTTTATGATCTTTTTTTCCATGCTCAAGCAGAATCCTTTCTCATCTGAAGGCCATAGTAATGAAGACATGCTAGACAAGTAGGACTGCTATGGGTTTTTTTCCCCCCTTAAGATGACATCATCTCTGTGGATATTGCGGGCCAAAAGACTCTGAACTCAAGATCTGAAGAATTCATTTTACTGTGTAGGAGGCAATTAATCTGTTAAAAATGAGTGGAATTGATCCCATTGATGCTACATGGATTCCTTGAATAAATCTGTTCACACACGTTTCTCCTTCTTCTCTGCCTCTCATGAAACTTCAACATGTCATCAAATCAACAAATCAAGAAATCAGAAAATATATGTTACTTCCCATTTACTAGTCCTTAGTGATTCCTTTCATGCTCAAACTTTGGATACAATGCAAAATAGTTTGGATTTTTTTTTCATATGTAATTACTTATGAATTTCCTCTGAAAAAAAAGGCAGCCTCCACAATATATTGCTTTTTGTTTTTCTTGAAATTTTCCAGTGCTCTGACTTCACCTTCAAAATGGTTTAGCAGTGAAAGTGATGGTGTGATTAAATTTCGAAAATATTTTTTTTCTCTTTCTGACAACTGTTAACGAGAAACAACTATTAATGAGAAATATGAGTCCGAGCTGGGACCACAGGCAACTATTCTCTCTCACTCTCTCACTGCTAGCTAAGGCAAAGCTATTTAATTGGTTCCTAAGCACCTAATTTTTATGAGTTGGGCTTAAGTACTGAAATATAGGAAAGCACATTTCCTTGTGCTTGCTGTCAGCACAGTAGCATATAAATGTAGTTGAGAGAGAATCCTAGAAAGCTACCTACATTTTTCCTTCCCTGGAAAATGGAAGACATTATGCTGTAATCTCTATTTTTATCAGAGAACAAAGTTTTTCAAGGAAAAGCACATTACTCATCTTTCATTACATTTAGTGGGAACCTCACATAGGTGTGATTGAAGAATATATGATCTTTTTTGGGGAGGGAGGAGTTGTGAAAATTATGCTTGAGAACTGGGGAGACAGTAATACCTAGTGATCCTTCTTAGAGAGTGGCGCCAGAAACAACACTGTTACTGTATCCCTGTCATCTTCATCCTGTGACTTGTAATATGGATACTACGTGTACAAAATTGTGAAACCTTTCTGTAAAGTAGAAAGAAAGCACTGTTTTCCATTTTTCAAATACCTAACAACAAACAGTAACAAGAATATTAGACAATAACACTGTACATTTGATAATCAGGCAAGATTTATAATCTTCACAGGTTTATTCTTGTGGGTCTTTTACCCCATCTTTGAATGAATGTTAAAAGGAGACAACATTTTTCATGGTAGTTCATTGTCTTTAGGAAGCAATGTAATATAAACCCAATGGGTATTTATCATTGCTTTCTCTATCTGTATAATGACCTATCTTACAAGTAAGCATTTGCCTTTCATAAGTATTTTTTTAGTTTAGTCAGGAAAAACCACCAACAACTTCTGAAGGCCATTAAGACTCAATAAGCCTACACTATTCTACGAAACAAGTGGGAACATAGTTCTTTTGGAGACTCCTATTTATATACTTTTAGGGATTTAATATAGATCACCTGGAAGTGCTGGGGAATATTACTTATTGCAGTGTGTACCGTCTGTCTTCTGCCTCGTATGTCTTCTTTGGTCTCTACCTGCAACACTTCTGGTGAGACAGGTACATAAACCAAAGATCAACCCAAATATTTAGGACTTGTCCAGCTGTCAGCAGAGTGGCCATATTGTTCTTAGGATTCTCCAGTGCTTTGGACACTTATTGGGCCCATGGGGTGCATCCATGTAAACAGGTAAGGGGTGTTGCAGAGCTCGTCTCAATATTTAGTTCTTTATGCTGTTGGCGAAAGGTGCTGCTCGAAACTGGGGTTGTCTGAAGATGTAAGAAGGGCAATGTTTGGAGGGACAGGTGATATGCTGGAACAATATAGCCAGAAAAAAACAGACATGCTGTCTGACATACAGCTATCTTCCTTTCCAAATTAAACATAAAAACACCTGTGTTACGTAATACAGTTAAGGTGGGGAATCTTCCAAAAGCCAAAAAATTGAAAGTGAAGGCTGACATTCTGTTGTTAGCTTGACCTATTGTATGTGTCTTTTTCACCACAGCGCAAATGAGGTATGAAGTGTCATCCTCCATTTCCAATGTTTTGCCTTTTGTCAGGTTCTGTCACAACTCTACCATCAGTTGTTCTTGCTGAGGGAGTACAAGAAGAATAAGCAGTAGCAGACTGTCTTGGTTTAGAAGACAGGGGAAAGC
>NW_009720111.1:0-831 GCF_000703405.1 Apaloderma vittatum | reverse complement strand
CTGTAACCACTTTGCCTGAGGTCACTTCCAGTGCA
Source organism: Apaloderma vittatum (assembly GCF_000703405.1). Classification (NCBI taxonomy): domain Eukaryota; kingdom Metazoa; phylum Chordata; class Aves; order Trogoniformes; family Trogonidae; genus Apaloderma; species Apaloderma vittatum. Next base: position 796 of record NW_009720111.1, on the reverse strand, counting down.
GTACTTAAACAGTAAGCTCTCAGTGCTCAGGAGTGCTCTTGCAGACAGTATAACATGTCTCTAGGTGGTTTTTTGAAGTTAACACTGAAACTGAACTTTCACAGTGCTGAACCAGATTTACTCACAATAAGATCCTTACTTTTGACAGGCACATGTGTAAGACAAATACGTGTCAGAGAGTAGAAGTCGCTGAGCAACTGTAACTGGTAGGTTGCGGAGAATCCCATTTTCCACTCATGACATTTGTAACTAAATTGAACTCTTTTGATGTTTTGATAGATGAATATGATAGAAAGGTTAACCATGAAATTCAAAATAAGCAGGCAGTCACACCATATTGTGTTTATCCATTGCAAGCAATACAAAGTACACAGAACACATCAGACTCAACAGAAAGAGCAAGAACTTTAATGACGTGATGTTGGCACTTTATTCTTTCAGTTGTGTAACAGGCTACATTGTAATAGTGACAGGATACCCTTCAGCTGTCCTGGAAAGTAGGAATAGGGGAGTTTATTATATGGTGAGTCTATAATGAATGCGTTATTCATACTGCCATTTTTTTCCTCTGTCCACAGAACACTCTAACATACTTCTGGATAGACTAACAACACAAATAACTTGCTCTCTGTTTTCAACTCCTAGGAAAGTAAGGGCTACTGTGAATTCTTCATGCAGATTTTATGCTCTAACAAAGCATTATCTTTGTTTCTAACAAACGAACACTGATAGCCACAATGAATGTGCCTAATAACTTAGATGCATTTTTTTTTAGAACAGTACCCAAGAGTGCCCT